>NC_026001.2:15668625-15737762 GCF_000442705.2 Elaeis guineensis
GGCTTTCTGAAGAACCCAACCGCGTAGACCATGCGCAATGATGTGACCACGAAATGTGATCACCCAAAAGGAAAGAAGACAAAGATTAGTTCTGCTTTATCATAGTAGAGCTTGGCCTTTTGGTGGTGAGAAACTTGTATTCGTTGAGCTCTTTAGAGACTATTGATTTCCACTTACCTTCGCAGCACAAGCTATGAAGGTTGCTATGAAGGTTTTTGTGAGGCCCAGCCCCTTCGGCTGAACGAAATCATGAACCGCGTCCGGTACAATTGACCGGCCAGGAGTAGCCCAAAACAACCAATTCTCTGCAGAATTATTCTCCCGATGAGTGGACTCCAAAGAAGATGGAGTTCTAGGACTCGCTGGATGGCTGGAAGCCTAGGGATCCTCTATATAAAGACCCTTCCCCTCTTAGGCACCGCCCATCGACGAATCTTCCCCAGCCATCATCCATTTCCACAGCGGAATCTCTTAATTCCTGTTGAAATTTATTATCGATTGTTGCTAGATTCCATCGTGATGAACCTCCCCTGTTGCGATTTGTCTCACCCTTGTTTCGGGTGATTTTTCTCCCATTTTCTTTTATCTTTCTCCATCGTTGGCCACACTGGCCGTTGTTGCCATTGCAGCCGTCATCGGAGGCTGAGCCAAGGTTGATGCCTACCGTCGCTGCTTTCATCAGATCAAAAGCAAGCTACTTCCCTATGTCTTTTGTTTAACT
The DNA here is from genome assembly GCF_000442705.2 of Elaeis guineensis. Lineage (NCBI taxonomy): Eukaryota > Viridiplantae > Streptophyta > Magnoliopsida > Arecales > Arecaceae > Elaeis > Elaeis guineensis. The sequence goes on from NC_026001.2 coordinate 15,669,347, forward strand.
TTCATTCGATATGGCCGGCCACTAGCTTGTTACCGTCGAGTGCCACCATGGGTCGCTGGCTTTTGGCAACAGCTACCAGTGGACTAGTCCTCAGTTTTGCCATTCAAGGAAAAAGAAGAAGAATGGATCCCCTGTTTTTTTCCTTCCATGCAATCTCTCTCTTATTCTCTCTCACTTTGATTTTCTCTCTCTACATGCCTTAGTGGTAATTCCTTCTCCATGGGTTCATTTCTGTGGAAGGTCCCGGGTTGGTATTGTTGCAACCGTCCATGGTGTCGGCCTTCACCTTGACCATGGGGTGACTTCAATAGAAGCTTCGGACTGGCATTGCTACGAGCACCCATCATGTTGGCCTTCACCCCGACAATTATTGAGCATGCTGAAATCCACAATTGACAACCTTTAGTCTACTTCCCTTACATGGATGGGTTATCAGTTTCACTATAAAAAACTGGGTCAATTCAGATGGCAAAAGCCATCTCCAAAAGAGGGGAATCCATCTCTGAAAACAATCTGAGATGGAAGCCGTCTCTATAAGTCATGTCGCTGAAGGAATCAGACCTATCGGGACGATTTTTTCAGAGATGGCTGGCCCGTTGCCACACCATCTCTAAAGATAGCTGTCCCGAGCCCTCCACACCATCTCTAAAGATAGCTGTCCCGAGCCCTCGTCCACCTCTTTCTCATTCTCCTCGCCGCCACATCTTGCCGATCTCCACCGTCGCCTTCCTCTCCACCGTCACCGGTGTCGCCCTTCCTCCTCCAATCTCCCTAAGGTGTTTTCTTTTTTTTTTTTGGTTTCGAACCTCCTCGTTCTCCTTGCCGCCCTCCTCTCCGTTCTCCTCACTGCCACCTTCCATCTAGCTCCACGACCATCAGGGCATCTCCTCACTGCCATCTCCCATCTAGCTCCACGACCATCAGGGCATCATGCTCGTCGGTTGCCGCCGACGCCACCTCCGACGACGTAGTCCTCCTCCCTCCACTGGTCACCATGCCCATCTCTGTGCTCTGCGCTCCCTCTCGGAGTAGTACCTTGGGCTCGATTGGGACCAAGCCCTCGAGCCCTGATAGATGCTGGCGATCAGTGAAACAATTCAGAAACAGTTCAGATTCAGTTCAAAATTGGTTGGACAGTTCAGAGTTTCTTCAGATTCTCTTAGGAGGTTTAGAGTTTGTTTCATAGTTCAGATTCAGTTTCAAATTCGTTGGACAGTTCAGAGTTTGTTCAGATTCTATCAGGAGGTTTAGAGTTTGTTTCATAGTTCAGATTCAGATTCAAATTTGTTGGACAGTTCAGAGTTTGTTCTGTTAAGAAGTTAGAGTTTGTTTTCTGTAATAACAAAACAACTAATTGGCAGTTAAAGCCAGTAGTTTGTTGTAACAAGATGAGCCCCTGATTGTGGGAAGCCTATCTCTATAAATAGCCAAGATGCATTAGAACAAAGGTATGCAGTGTCTGAGTTTTTTTTCTCCCTTCTGTTCTGTCTCCTAACTTCTGATCTGTTTTGTTTCTTCTTCCTGTTTCTTCTTCCTATCTCTGTTTTCATTGTTTTCATCTAACACCACGGCCATAACTAGATCTAAATCTCGGGCTTCTCTAAGCTCGCATCAAGTGGTGTCTGAGCCTCCTTCCGGCACCATGGAAACAGTTTCGTCGGAAGATTTTATGCAATTGAAGGCAGAGTTTGGAGAACTACGGGCAGCCCTAACTTCTTTGCAAGCTACAAATAATTTTCTATCAGTGACTGAACGCAACCTTCCTCAACGACTAGATCTTCCATCCTATGATGGATCCACTGATCCATAAGAGTGGTTATACAAAGCAGATTTGTATTTCTAATTCCACGATGTGCGTGATGGTCACAAAGTGGCAACTGCCTCCTTTCATCTTCATCGGTGGTTTTGGTGGTATACTAGTACACAAGAGACAATCAATTATGCTGATTTTCAAGCTGCTCCACTCAAAAGGAAGGTTTGGTACCTATGAGGATCCTCATACTGCTTCCACTACAAGAAAAGAGAGTTTTTACGATGAATTTATTGACGATGAAAATATTTTCGATGCCAATAAGATTATTTACGATGAAAAATTAAATTCATCGCTAATAATGAAATATTTGCGATGAAAATAATTTTTCATCGTGAATAGCTTCATATTTGCAATGAAAATAAAATTTCATCGTAAATACACATTATTTGCGATGAAATTAATCATCGTAAATAATAAAATATTTATTTTAATTTTAAATTTTCAAATATTCATGATGAAAATAGATTTATCATAAATAATATAAGTATTTGCGATGAAAACTTATTTTTCATTACAAATATATATTATTTACGATGAAAAATTTTTATCAGTAATATTTGAAAGAAAATAAAAAATTTAAAAATTATAGATTATTTATGATGAAAATATTACATCGTAAATAATAGAGTATTGGTGATAAAACATAAATTTTCATTACAAATATATTTTATTTACGATAAAACTTTTTCATCGTTAATATGTGAAAAAAATAAAAAATTTTAAAAATTAAAAAATTATAGATTATTTATGATAAAATTATTACATCACAAATAATGGAGTATTCATGATGAAAAGTCATTATCTATCGTAAATACACAAGTATTTACAATAAAAAATTTTCATCGTTAATATTTGAAAGAAAATAAAAAATTTAAAAATTATAGATTATTTATGATAAAAATATTACATCATAAATAATGGAGTATTGGTGATGAAATTTAAATTTCTATCATAAATATATTTTATTTATGATAAAAATTTTTTATCATTAATATGTGAAAAAAATAAAAAATTTAAAAATTACAGATTATTTATGACAAAAATATTATGTCACAAATAACGGAGTATTCACGATGAAAAGTCATTATCTATCACAAATACTTAAGTATTTACGATGAAAAATCTTCATCACTAATATTTGAAAGAAAATAAAAAATTTTAAAAATTACAGATTATTTACGATGAAACTATTACATCATAAATAATAGAGTATTGGTGATGAAATCTAAATTTTCAATGCAAATATATTTTATTTACGACAAAAATTTTTCATCGCTAATATGTGAAAAAATAAAAAATTTTAAAATTTTAAAAATTATAGATTATTTATGATGAAAATATTACATCATAAATACTGGTGTATTCACAATGAAAAGTAATTATCTGTCACAAATACTGTAGTATTTATGATAAAAAATTTTGGTCGCTAATATTTGAAAGAAAATAAAAAATTTTAAAAATTTAAAAATTATAGATTATGTATGATAAAAATATTATATCATAAATAATTAGTATTTATGATGAAAAATATATTTTTCATCGCTAATAAATAAAAAAATAAAAAAAATTTAAAAATTCAAAAATTATAATTTATTTGCAACAAAAATACTATTTTTATCATGAATAACATGTATTTGCGATGAAAAAAATATTTTTATCATAAATAATCTACTATTTACGAAGAAAAATTTTTGTCGTTGATATTTAAAAAAATAAAAAATTTTAAAAATTTATAAATTACAAATTATTAGCGATGAAAATTTTTTTATTGAAGGATGTTTAGATATATTATAGTAAATTTTTTTATATTTATAAAAATAAATATTAGATAGTTTTTAAAAAATAATATGTGCACAAAAAAAGTATGTAGAATATTAAGATATCCTTGATCCTCAATCTTTATAAGGCTCTATCTATGGCATTTTGAACCAATCCAAAATCAATTCTTGGAAGATAGATCAAGAGAAAGATGGTTGGAAATTGAAGCTGAGGATGTCATCATTCCTTTGGCTGCCCATTTGAATCTCGCCCAGATGACGTTCGATCTTTCGCATCTTTTGCTCGAGATCCTCCTCCCGACGAGATTTTCTGAGGCACAGAGAGTAGCCTAAGGTCGAATCTCCATTGGAGGAGACCAGGGAATGTTGGCATTATTCTTCATGCCTCGACCCTGATGGGATGGTGATTGTCGATCGATCGGGGTAGAATGACACGCACCTCGAGGGGGATTCTCTGGAAGCAGTTTTGCTGGCTACACGGAGAGGGCATAGTTTGAGGAGAATATTACAGGGGTTGTCATTGCTCTGTGGTTTGCTATAATGCTTGCACTGCATCACCCATGCTTCATCGAGATGACTGTCAATGAGAAGCGGCAGAGTTGTTGCAAGTTTTTGTTCTTACCATAGTTCATCCATTTCATTACTAAAATATTCTGAAAAGTTGATATATTTACTACATCAGCTATATATATACACACACACACACACATATATATACATATATTATTGCATTATTGTGGCTAAGAGATGAATGAAAAATGAATGGAAGAAAATAATATGGGGAACCAGACTTGGTCAGGAGAATTTTTTTTTAAAATAAAAAATTAATTTTTATTAATTATTAGCGATGAAAAAAAATTTTCATCTCTAATTATGTAATTAGCGACGAAATTAAAATTTTCATCGTCAATAATATTTTCTCGAGGCTGAATTTTTTCAGCAGAAATTTTTTTTTGACAAAAATTATTAGCGATGAAAATTAATTTTTCATCGTAAATATTTTTTGTTCGAATTATTTACGATGAAAATTGATTATTAGCGATGAAAATTTGCATCGCTAATACCCCGCGTCCCATCAACTCCCATCGAAAACCCATTTTTCTTTCTCGTTCCCCCCCAGTAGTCTGGCTTCCTCCCCCCCCGGCGTCCCGCGTGCCTCCGGTTTCCTCCATCCCGGTTTCCTCCACCGCCGCCACCGCCGTCGAGGTGAGTCGACTTCATCTCTATTTTTTTTTTGCGGGAGTGGGTTTCGACCGAGGACGGGGACGGGGAATGTGCCAGGGACGGCACGCCTGGGTCGAGATGGCGGGCTGCGGCCACGTGGGGCCTGCGGGCCGCGACGGCAACAGCAGGCCGCGACCATGTGGGGCTTGCGAGCCGCAACGGCAACGGTGGGCCAGGGACGGCAACATGGGGCCAGCGATGGGCTGGGGCCAAGGATGGCAAGCCGAAGCCGGAGCCGACGACGTCGACTCTTCTTTTCTTTTTTTTTTGGGGGTGGGTTCGGACCGGGGATGGGGCCGGGGAATGGCATGGGGCCGGCGTGCCGTGGCCGGCGTGTCGAGGATGGCACGCCTGGGGCAGGACGGTGAGCCACGGCCATGTACTGCCTGCGACCGCGGCCACGTGGGGCCTGCGTGCCGGGGTGGCCGGGGCTGGCGACGGCAGGTCGGGAGGGGCCGGGGCTGGGGCCATCGAGCTGGAGCCTGCGACGGTGAGTCAGGATGGGGTCAGGTCGCGGCTGTGCCGGGGCCTGTGGGCTGGGCCGACGACGGTGGGTCAGGGAGGGGCCGACGAGCCAGAGCCGACAACGGCGAGCCGAGGTGCGGCTGTGCTGGGGACGGCGGGCTGAGCATGCATGGCCTGCGGGCCGCAAGGCCTGCGGGTCGGGCATGCGTGGGTTGGGATGGGTCGGGCCTGGGTTGGGGTGGGTCGAGCCTGGATGGGGCCGTTCGGGCCGGGTCTGATCAGGCTGGCGCGGGTCGGGTGGAGCCAAGTAGGGTCGGGCTCGGGCTGGGGATAGCAGAGCCGAGGTGGGGCAAGTCGGGTAGGGTCGGGTCAGGCTGGGGATGGTCGGGTGGAGTCAGGTCGGGTCCGATCAGGCTGGGGCAGGTCAGGCCGGGTGGGGCTGGTCGGGGATGGTAGGGTCCAGGCCAGGTCAGTTCCAGTTCAGGCCAGGATGGGGTGGGTCGGGCCGGGTCGGGTCAGACTGGGGTGGGTCGGGTGGAGTCGGGGCGGGTCGGGTTGGGTCGGGTCTGGTCCGGTCCGCACTGGGTCGGGCTAGGGTAGGGGGGTTGGGATGGGGTGGGTCCGGTCAGATCTTTATGAGGATGAAATATGTTGCTGAAATTATTATAATTGTTGCATATTATTTTTTAGTGTTACTGCTGAAGTTAGTTAATTATTTGATTAATTATATTTTCACTAACACAATGCACATTGCTGTTACTTGTTATAATTAAATTATTTTATGTGCTATTTTGTATGCTGCTAAAATTATAAATAAAAAAGATATTTTTATTTTAGAGAAAACTCTATTAAAATTTCTGATCAAAAAATTTCAATACGAAGTTATTTCTTTTTGATAAATTAGAAATCCATCTTCGAATGCACGTTCCAAGATGGTACTTAAATTACATTGAGCCATAGATTTTTATTCAAGTTTCGATCTTCATTGAGATCGAAACTTGGATATCCCGTATTCGAATTTTTTGAAAAAAATAATATTATTATTGTTAATAATTGATATTTTATTTCATTATGTAGTATTCAGTAGTTATCTATCCATTATTCTTTGGATATATGGTGGATAGGGTGCGTGGGCACCATATCCACATCATATACTTGGAGAACCATGGGGAGATGCTGCTGAAATTTTTATAAAAATATGATAAAATATCCACTAATAACAATAATGAGATTATTACTTTTCTGAAAGGGATAGGGCCACACCTGTTAGTAATGATTTGAAAAGGATAGGATTATGCATTTTTACTTCATAAAGGGATAGGGCCACACATTTTCTATGTTAATGTTCAGTCTGCATGTCTTTTTTAATATGTGTTATTTTGTATGAAGTGATCTGGATCTGGATCTGGATCCGGATCAAAATTTTGGCTAAAATTTGAAATGCGATTCAGTCTGAATTTCGGATCGGGATCCTGAATACCACGAAACTTGTTTTGATTGTTAATGATTTTATATTTATTGTTAGATGAATATCAACAAAAGTTGGATGAATGCTAGAGGAATTTTTTTGCTTGAATACCGAAAAGGAGTTTGAGATTTCATTGATTTTGCAAGGCATAAGGCTGACAGTGCTAGTCGAATAAAGTATCCATGTAAGAGATGTGTCAATATGGTATATCATCACATAACACTTGTTGAGGAGTATTTGCAACAATATGGTATGGATAAGAAGTATACTTATTGGACATGGCATGGGGAGGATGATCTGAATGAGGTGGTGCGCAATGATGACGATACTGAAGATGATAGTGATGCTGATGGACCTATCGAACATACACGTATAGAAGAATTGTTACATGATTTACATCAAGATGCTTGTTCGAATGTACAGATGAATACTGCTACATCTGAAAGCAATTTTGATCATGAACATAATATCCAGCTTGAGGTAGAAGGAACCTCTGAATAGTTTGCAAAGCTTGTAAGGGATGCATGAGAGCCACTTTATCCAAACTGTACAAAGTTTTCAAAGTTAGAGTTTTTGATAAAATTATTTTATATCAAAATCATGAACCGATGGAGTCAGAAATTATTTGATCAAATTTGAACATTGATTAAAGCAGCTCTGTCCGAGGGAGAGAGACTGCCAAAATCATATTCTGAAGCAAAAATATACATGCAAAAAATTGGACTTGGCTATACTCCTATACATGCCTGCAAAAATGACTGCATATTATTTTATAAGATAACAAACAAGTAACTGAATGTCTAAATTGCGGTGAGCCTAGATACAAAATCGATAATAGGAAAGGAAAGAAGATACCTCAAAAGATTTTGAGATATTTTTCATTGATTCTAAGACTTCAAAGATTGTATATGTCTACAAAAATAGCTAAAGAAATGAGATGGCATTATGAGCAGTGGATTTCGGAGAAGGATATACTTAGCCATCCGGCCGACTCTTTAGTGTAGAAAGACTTCGATATAAAGTATCCGCACTTTGCGAGTGACCCGCACAATATCAGACTTGGTCTAGCGACAAATAGATTTAATCCCTTTGGCAATATGAGTACCTCTTACGGCATGTGGCCTGTGATGCTAGTTGTATACAATGTGTCATCTTGGAAGTGCATGAAAGAACCATTTATTTTTATGTCACTGTTGATTCCGGGTCCGAAAGCACCAGGTAATGAAATTGATGTATATCTACGACCTTTGATTGATGATCTGAAGGAGTTATAGGAAAATGGGGTTCATATATATGATTCTGTGAGTCGAAGTAATTTTAAGTTGCATGCTTCGATATTATGGACTATAAATAATTTTCTGGCATATGAAAACTTATCTGGATGGAGCACCACAGGATATCTGGCATATCTAATATTCAATAGGGATGCATCCTCCTTACATTTAAAGCACAGACAGAAAATATGTTTCATAGATCATGGGCGGTTTCTTCCTGCTAATTATTCTTAGAGGATCCATTATAATCAATTCTTTGATGGTAAGTTCGATCGACATCCGCCACCCAAGGTGTTAAGTGGATCAAAAATTTTAGAACAACTTGAAGTCATTGAAAATATCCGATTTGAAAAAATATCGGATACTCACAAGCGGAAGCATACTGAACTTGAACTGAATTGGACGAAGCGAAGCATCTTTTTCGAACTATCGTATTGGAAGTAGCTACTATTTCATCATAATCTAGATGTAATGCACATTGAAAAGAATATTTGTGATGATATCATCGGTACTGTCTTGAATATTTCAAAAAAAATAAAAGATGGTACAAGAGCTCATCTTGATCTGTAGGAAATCAGAATCCGATCGGAGTTATATTTAGTTCATCGAGGTGAGAGAGTTTTTATGCCATCCGCATGTTATTCGCTGTTTGAAGAGAAAAAGAAGAATTTCTGTGGATGGTTCAAAATCGTAAAGTTTTCTGATGCATACACTTCAAACGTATCGTGGTGTGTTGGAAACAATGACGATAATATCTCTAACATGAAAAGTCATGACTGCTATGTGATGATACAACATTTGCTTTTTGTGATCATGCATGGTTATTTGGATGGTGATGTTCAAACCGCATTGATTGAGCTGGGAGTGTTCTTTCGAGAACTATGTTGCCAAAAATTAAAGATTAACTTACTTGAGAGATCAAAGAAGGATATTGTACTCATTCTTTGTAAGTTAGAAAAAAAATTTTCACCATTATATTTTGATGTTATGGTGCATCTGGCTATCCATCTTCCAAAAGAAGTTCTTTTAGCCGGACCAGTACATTATCGATGGATGTATCCTATTGAAAGGTAAAGAAATTATATGTATTTTGTTATATCAGTTATAAGATGTAAATATATTTCTAAAATTGAAATTTATTTGCAGAGTCTTGTGGATCTTAAAAATATATATGTGCAATAAAGCAAGGTTTGAAGGCTGTATAGTAGAAGCATATGTAGCTACTGAGTTTGTCACATTCTGCTCAATGTATCTTGATGATATCAAAATAAGATTCAAACGTGTATATCGTAATACAGACTGTGAATGGGGTGAAAATAAGTCGATATTGTCTATATTTAAACAAACGATTCGACTTATTGGTGCAAGAAAATTTGAATTTATGAATGTGAACGAGCTATCTAAGGCATACTTTTACGTTCTAAATAATTGTGAAGAAATTGAAGATTTTATTGAGTAAGTATCATCTTACGATATTGTTTAATGATCAAAAAAAATTTTCATATCGGTGCAAAATTAAAAATTGTAACTTCTTGCAGTGAGCACAAGAGTATACTATGTAGAGAGAATAATATTGATGCGGATGATCGTCATAGGAGAGAATTTGTAAAATAGTTTGGTGATCTTGTAAGTTGCATTAGTGATACATTATTTATTTATTTATAAATAATATTATTTTAATCAACATAATTTTTTATTTTATGATGCAGATAAAATATAAGTATTTCAATAAAGAAGTGGGTGCAACCGATGAGTTGTACGATTTAGCTTGTGGTCCCGATCGAAGGGTTAATCACTATATATCCTGTATCATTAGAAGAATGAGATTTCACACAAGGAAGCTTGAGATGCAATGATGGATCCAGAATAGTGAAATTGCTACAACAGGATATGAAGGAGAAGAAGAGATTGATTATTATGGTGTACTGGTAGATATCATAGAACTGAAGTATGGGTCCAGTAATTCTGTATTTTTGTTTCAGTATGAATAGTGAGATATTAGTAATAAAAAGATCGGGATTCATGTCGATTCACAATTTATCAATGTAAATCTTGCACGAATATGGTACCAAAATGAGCCGTACATATTAGCAACTCAAGCGAAACAAGTAATATATTTAAAGGACCTAAAGTATCGAGGTAATTGGCATGTCATACAAAAAATAACACCTAGAGGCATATATGACATACCAACTCGATTAGAGATGGATGAAATTTCGAATTTACATGAAGAGGAAGCTTTTCAATAAGAAGAACAAACATCAGTCGAGTTTTTGATTGATGAAGAACTTGTAACGGCACCTTTGAATAGGGCTGATCTCCTGTCCAACGAATTTGAAGCTGATTTTATATCTAATCTGGATGAGTTGAAGGGCGATGATCAGTTTATAAATAACGATGAGATAGAAGATGATACATATATCAATTACAGTGATTCGAACGAGGATCTACACATCGAAGAAGATACGAATATTGATGAGTAGATCTTTATTCTTCGTTCAATTTTATGTTGCAATAATGGTATGCGATATAATTATATTCATTAAAATATTATTTGATTATTATTATTATTATATAATATTATATTTATTTATATCTCAATTCTTGCAGATATGGCATCAGGAGATAGACGATGACGGCCGCATTCACAGTTACATGCAGATAGCTCGGAGGTTGAGGCACCTTCACCGATCTCTATTGCCTCACCAGTTCCAGTGTCAGAGGGTCCTGCACTGACAAGTCCCAATGAGCCGACTACGAGTGAGCCGAGTCCCAGTGAGGTGGGTCCTAGTAAGGCTGGTCCCAGTGGTATTAATCATTACACTTTATATATAATCAAATTTGATTCTTTTATTTGATCATATTAATGATTTATTTATTATTGTTTCAGGTCAGTCTACATCGATGGTCAGACGAGGGTGAGGTCCATCGAAAAACTTTGCTTTAGAGCGTTGGAGACGTGAGCACCCAGAACAGCATCTCCAGATAGAGATACCAGCCAGCTACACCAGACCCATTAGGAGATGGTGTGAGCCATGGCAGACCGAGTTGGACATCATATGCCGCAGCTATGCCCCAGTAATGCTCTTCGATTGGCGTCATATTGTCTCGGCTCAGAGATAGATTTTTTACACCCACTTACAGGTAAAATAAATTATATTACGAATATTTAATTTGCATAGTATTCTTCTAATATTTGTTATTGGCAAGGTATATTTGACATCATCGATTTCGAGGATGATCGTGTGAGGTGAGCGATTGATACCCATCTATCCTTACACTTCAAGGATTATCGCCATTACATGCATCAGCATTGGTATCAGGTGGTGCAAGCTCATGGGCAGGAGACAGCATGGTTGCAGCCCTACGACAACATCACTATCGACGATTGGACTACCATATGGCGGCATTACGAGGATCCGGCATATCAAGTTACACATCTAAATTTTTTTTAGATTTTAATGACTTAATCATTTATTCTTAAATTATATTTATTATTTACTAATTTTACTGCTAATTTTACAGAGACGATGTGCCCAGAATGAAACGAATTGGGTGAGACAAATCGTGCCGCATTATGGGGGTTCGAGATTATTTGCTCGCCTCATGGAGCACATGATACGTATTTTTTAAATTTTTAATTATGATAATTTTTTTTAATTATTTAATTTTTTTAAATAATTCTCAAACTGCAGAGAGATACTGAGAGTGGCGAGCTTCCTAGTAGGATCGATATCTACCAGCGGATCTACCAGCGACGGTCGGGGGAGTGGACGACGGAGAGCCAGAAGCTCTTTGTAATTTTTTTAATTAATTTTTTATTCACAATTTGATCTTTATTAGAAAATTAAAATAACTCTAATTTTTATTTTTAGGATCGTATAACTGACATGAGATCCCAGCCTACCCCTGAGGGTTTGACCGCACCCACAGATGATAAGATCTGTGATCGAATGCTCGGTATGAGACCCTATTATGTTAGAGGTCTAGGATATGGGATCACTTCTCCTTCATCTTTACGATCATTTAGGGCTGAGATCCATTTTATGTGCCAGGCTCGATTCATGAAGGTGCAAAGACAGGCTGTCGAGGATCGACAGCAGGCTGAGCAGCGAGCTCAGGAGCTGGCTACATGCATCGATCAGTATTAGTAGCTCCAGATCCAGATAATGGAGCGGATGGTGCACATAAAGCAGATGATCCAGATGCTGAGCCAGCAGTAGGCCGGTCCGAGCTCCATCAAGCATTCTCCATCCCCACCTCGTTCTCCACATGCCGATATGTGACGGCTCTTTGATGTATTTTTTTTTAAACTCTTATAATTTTAATTTGATATAACAAAATAATAAAATTTATTTGTCATTTTATTGTGTAAATTTTTTATTCAAATTTCTTAATTTATAAAAAATATTATACATATAACTTAAAAAATATATCCAAATTAAAAAAAATAATTAGCAATGAAATTATTACCGATGAAATATTCATCGCAAAAAAAATTACAAAAATGATTTAATTTTTCAAAAAATATATAATTAACAGTGATGAAAAATTTTTCATCGTAAATAATTATTAGCGACGTAAAATTTCATCAAAAAAATATTAATTTATGACATAAATATTAGTCGCTAAAGTTTTTTAATTTTTATTTTTTAATTAAATAAAATTTTTGTTGCTAAAAAGTTTGAAATAATAGCGATGAATAATTTTCATCATAAATTATTTTTTTTATAAATAAGTTTTTTTGTTTTTAGTTTTTTATGATGAAAATATTTTGTCACAAATTACTTTTATTGGTGATGAAAAGAAATTTTCGTCATAAATATTATCAACGATGGTATTTTTTGTGATGAAATTTTCATCGCTAATTATTATTAGCAATGAATTTGGCTTATTAGCGATAAATTTTTTTTGTAGCTAATACTTATTTTCTTGTAGTGTTTATGCAAACTGCATCAAACCACATCAGTACAAGATTATCAATGCGAATTCGAAAGATTCGCGTATCAAGCTAGCCACTTGCCTGATCAACATCTCCTAAGAGCATTCTTAAGTAGCCTGCATGATGACCTCCAAACATTGGTGCGAGCCTTTCGTCTTGTTACCTTAACAGATGCCATGGAGCTTGCTAGATACTTAGAGTGAAAGGGTTCATTTTTAAAACCTCCACGTTCTACTCTCCCATCAAAATCAAACTCTTCTACTTCTTTTCCATCTTCCAAACCTTCCCCAGCTTCATCTTCTACTTCTTTTTTTCGTCCACCTCCACCATTACTTCCTACACCACCATCTCAACACTTATCTGTTAAACAACTATCTGCTGCTGAGCATGCTTATCGCACCAAAAATAATCTTTGCTATAGTTGTGGAGTAAAGAAGGTAATATCTTTATTGAGGATAATTTATGATTCTTACTTTTCATTGTTCTCCAATAGGAGTATATATAGATTACAAGGTCTAGCTATTGTAGCAATTACAAGAAGAAGGAATATCTCGATTACATACTAAGTAAAGAGAAACCAAATGTAGAATAGCTAAACAAGGAGAAAGACCAAATAGGAGTGCCAGCCAAATATGAATATGTGTTGACTTGCTAAACATAGAAAAGAGCCAAATAAGAGTGCAAGCCAAAATAGAATGTTGGGTTGGAATGAGTGTGTGCTGATACACCTCCTCAAGATGAAGAATCGGGAGCACGAATCTTCAGCTTGTCCCTTAGGAACCTAAAACGGGAGGTACCCAAGGGCTTGGTGAGAATATCGGCAAGTTGATCTTGGGTGGAGATGAACTGAACAGATAATGATGTCTTGCAACATGTTCATGAACGAAATGAAAATCAATTTCGACATGCTTCGTGCGAGCATGGAAAACAGGATTGGCTGATAGATAAGTGGCCCCAATTTTGTCACACCATAGAATCGGGGGACCATGTAAGGGATGGCCAAGTTCCTGAAACAATGACTCAAGCCAGATAAGTTCAGCTGATGCATCTGCTAAGGCTTTATTTCAGACTCTGTGGACGAGCGGGCAACTATTTTCTGTTTATGAGATACCCAAGAAATGAGGTTGGGGCCGAGAAAGATTGCATAGCCCCCAGTGGAACGCCTATCAGTCCTACTACCCGCCCAATCTGCATCCGAGAAAGCTTGGAGAGAGCGAGAGGTGGATCGGTGAATGTGTAACCCATGATCAGCTGTAGCTTGAAGGTACCGTAAGATGCGTTTGACCATAATCCAGTGATCAGTATTAGGAGACTGCATAAACTGACATACTTTATTCACTGTAAAAGAAATATCCGGACGTGTCAATGTAACATATTGAAGAGCCCCAACAATGGAGCGATACTGTGTGGGGTCCGGATGGGGAGCACCCCCTGAATCAGAATCCTTTGTCATGGCCATTGGGCTCTGAACAGGTTTACAATCAACCATGCCTGCCTTTAAAAGAAGATCTTTAATGTAGCGGTTTTAAGATAATAATAATCCAGTAGAGTTCCGAACAACCTCAATTCCTAAGAAAAAATGGAGATCACCAAGATCCTTAATAGAAATTTCCTTAGCAAGCTGTTGAAGGAGAAAAGAGATCTGACTGGAGTCATTGCTGGTTACCAAAATATCATCAACATAGATGAGCACATAGAGGACATGAGACCTCATCCTTAAAATAAATAATGAAGGATCAGTTTTGCTGGCAACAAACCCTAGTTGGAGAAGAAACTGAGAGAGACGGTGAAACCAGGCACGGGGTGCTTGTTTTAACCCATATAAAGATTTGTGGAGATGACAGACATAATCTGGATGGTCGCGGTCCTCAAACCCTGACGGTTGGGACATGTAGACTTCTTCTGTTAGGTTGCCATGTAAAAATGCACTATGAACATCTAATTGCCGGATGGACCAACCTTGAGAGATTGCAATACTTAGAATAGATCGAATGGTGGTAGGTTTGATAACCGGACTGAATGTCTCGTTGTAGTCGAGGCCAAGTTGCTGATGGAACTCTTTAGCAACTAGACGCGCTTTGTAACGCTCGAGAGACCCATCAGCTTTTCTCTTGATCCTGTACACCCATTTACACCCGACCAAATTCTTTTGATGAGATGAACGTGGAACAAGAGACCACGTACCATTACGAATTAAGGCATTAAATTCTTCAGTCATTGCAGCATGCCACTCAGAGTGTTTAGAGGCTTGAGTAAAGCAAGTAGGTTCTATGGTGAGGATAGTGGTGGTGAGGGCGGATGGCTGGTTAGAACGGGGTCGAAGTACCATGGAATGTGTACGGGTGGGTTGGGCAGGTGGGTCAGGGGAGGTTTTGTCTTGCTGGGAGCTAGTTGTAGGGGAAGGCATAAGAAGGGAAGGTTTTGCTGATGAGGAATTGCAATAGAGGTCAGTAAGTAATCTGGTCCGAACAGGTGCAGAGTTGTTAATGCTAAAAGGGCTTGGAGTGGGATCAGTCATAGGAGAAGGTGTTGAGGCAGACCGAGAAAAGGGGGATGCAACCGATGATGAGTTGGACAGACGATGCAAAGGAGAATGTGGAATCGGTGGAGGAACGGATGGTAGTGGGGTGGCCTCTTGTAGAGGTTGAAGCAATGTAACGCCCCAAGGTGGAGAAGAGGGAGATGATGGTGGTGGACAAGTTAATGAAGACTGAGATTGAAAAGGAAAGGTAGATTCGTCGAAGCGAACGTGCCTAGCGATATATGTACGATTTATTTTTAAATCGAGACATCGATAGGCACTATGAGAGGGACTATAGCCAAGAAATACACACGGTTGAGACCGATACTCCATTTTATGCCGAGTGTAAGGACAAAGAAGAGGATAGCAAAGACACCCAAAAATTCGTAGGAAGGTATAGGATGGTGGTTTGTTGTGAATGAGTTCGAAAGGGGATACATCACTAGAGACTTTAGATGGCATCCTATTAATGAGAAAAACAGCCATTTCAAAGGCATAGTGCCAGTATGACATGGGCACGGATCCATGAGCAAGAAGGGATAGGCCGATTTTCGTAATATGATGGTGACGACGTTCAATAGCCCCTTGTTGCTCGTGGGTGTGAGGAGCAGCAACACGATGGGTAATGCCAATTTTACGAAAAAATTGAGGAAGAGAGAGAAATTCTCCTCCCCAGTCAGTTTAGATTGATTTAATAGTACGAGAGAAATGCCGTTCAACCAAGGCTTGAAATTGTAAGAAAGTAGAGAATACATCAGATTTGCACATTAATGGATAAAACCAAATATATTTACTTTGATCATCAACAAAAATTATGTAGTAGCGGTGTCCTAACAAAGATGGAGTGGGGGAAGGACCCCAAACATCACTATAAATAAGATCTAATGGAAACTAACTGCGACGATGGGACGGAGGTAAATGCAACTTACTAGACTTGCCTAATTGACATGAGGGACAAAGGGGACGAAGATGTGCAGACTTGCAGGGTAGATTATTGGTCTTCACCATAGAGCGAAGCAAGCGATAATGGGGATGGCCCAAACGGTTGTGCCAGCCATCAAGAGTGGTGCTCTCGACTACGTGAACAGATGCAGACAACGGAGAAGGGCTGGAATGGCGAGTGTATAATCCTCTTTTACTCGGACCGGATAACACTATGGTCTTGGTAGTTCGATCCTTTACAAGAAAATGAGAGGGGTGAAATTCAAAAAATACATTGTTGTCTTTTGCAAACTGTTGTACGGAAAGTAAATTTTTAGAAATAGAAGGAACGTGTAAGATGTTAGATAACTGAAAAGAAAGAGGAGTAGGGAGAGGAAAAAGAACCATGACCAATATGTGATATATGTAATCCCTTACCATTGCCTACATGCACCTAATCAGGACCAGTGTACTCATTATAGGAGGACATAGAATGAATGTCAGGAGTGATATGGTGAGATGCTCCTGTATCTGGGTACCAAGTGAGGGCAGTGGAGGGGTGAGGGGTAGGGAGAAGTGGTGGATTAGGGTGACGTTGAGATGGATTTGGATTTGGATATGGTGAATATGAGAAATTGGTATTGGGTTGTGGAGAGGAAAAGTATGGATATGGTTGCTGAGGGCGATAGAAGCAGGTGGCATTAGAGTGGTTGTTACGATTGCAAAATGAACACCATTGAGAACCACGGCCACCAGATGGACCAAAACGACCACGACCTCGACCAAACTTGCCACGTCCTCCATGACCTCGAGTAAAGCCACAGCCAATAGAGGGCCTAGGGTTATTAGAAGAATGGACGAACCGTTGAGCAGTATTGACGGTAGGATTGGTAGGAGTGGCATCAGCAATAATTAATTTTCTAAATGCCCGCATGCTTTCATGGCTAAGTAACAGCCCATGAAGTTTACTGTATGTCAGAGGGGTGTGTCGGTTGAGAATACCAGGGACCGCATCTTGTAGATCATCACATAGAGCACGCAATACATGAAGATTAAATTCGGTTGGCTTGAGGGCATTACCAGAGGCAGCAAGTTCATTAGCCACAGCTTTGGCACGTCGGAGCAGAGAGGTGACGGTCTCATCTGATTTTTGACGTAGATTCTGCAACTCTAGATGCAGAGACATGAGCCTGGTAGGAGATGCTGAACCAAAGGCTTCATGAAGAGTGGTCCAACACTCAAAACTAGTCTCTTTGTCAAGAAGAAGAATAACTAAATCTTCAGATAATGAAGCAACAAGAAGGCTTACGAGTTGGGCATTTTGTTGTTGCCAAGCAGTAGCGGCAATCGGATCGGTGGGCTGTGGGTGAGAGCCATCAAGGAACCCAAACAGGCCTTGACCCTTTAAGAAGGGAGTAATTTGCTTTCTCCAGATAAAAAAATTGGATGCATTTATTTTGATAGATAGAAAATGCTGTGCCGATGGAAAGGTGAGAGGAGTCGTTGTGTTGGGTGGAGGAGGAGAAGAAGGATTAGAGGAGGTGGAGATAGATGAACTGGTGGCCATGAGAGAGCACAGAAGGAGGAAGAAGAAGAGATGCTCGTTGGAGCTTCAAGGCTCTGATACCATAAAGAAGGTAATATCTTTATTGAGGATAATTTCTCATTCTTACTTTTCATTGTTTTCCAATACGAGTATATATAGATTACAAGGTCTAGCTATTGTAGCAATTACAAGAAGAAGGAATATCTCGATTACATACTAAGTAAAGAGAAACCAAATGTAGAATAGTTAAACAAGAAGAAAGACCAAATAGGAGTGCCAGCCAAATATGAATATGTGTTGACTTGCTAAACATAGAAAAGAGCCAAATAAGAGTGCAAGCCAAAATAGAATGTTGGGTTGGAATGAGTGTGTGCTGATATGGAGATAAATGGAATCATGCTCATAAATGTAAATCCCTCTCTGTCATCCAGATTCTACCAGATGAAGTTTTTTATGAAACTCAACATGATGAGAACGATCCTATGCTTCAGGAGGAAGAAAGAGGACATGATCCGAAAATTTCTCATTTTGCATTCATGGGAATTTCAGATGATCCAGTTTCTCTTACTAAAAGTAAGAGGAAAAATCTCCAATATTCCCGTCACCATTCTCTTAGATTCAGGGAGTACTCACAATTTTTTGCATCCTAGATTGGTTGAGAAAGCAAACCTTCAATTATCCAGTTCTGAAACCTTCAAGGTCAGACTTGGTACGGAAATTCAATCCATGAGTTTCGGCAAATGCTTGCAAATTCCAATCCTAGTGTGTGGATTGTTACAAGAAATCGATTTTTATGTGCTTCCTTTAGGAGGCTGCGATGTAGTTTTGGGAGGTATGTGGTTTAAATCCTTGGGTGATATTATCTGAAATTTTGCCAAACTAACCATGAAATTTCAGCTGAACGGGAAGAACTACTTGTTCAAAAGCTTGCCATTTGATAATTTGAAGATAGTAAATGACAAAGAACTCAATCATGATCTCAGAATGATAACAGAAATGCATCTGATTCAATGGATGAATAAGGATGGAGCTGCTCCTACTTCAGGTTTTCAGTTGACAGAAACTATGGAGCCTGCATTGGCCACCCTTCTTTTTCAGTACAAACAAATATTTGCCCACCCAACATGTCTACCTCCTGTTAGACCATGTGACCACAAAAATCCATTGGTTGATGAAACTCAAGCTATTTCCTTACCTTCTTATCAACATTCTCCCTATCAAAAATCAGTTATAGAACAAACTGTCAAGGAAGCTTTAGCAGCTGGATTTATTCAGCCTAGTTCAAGTTCTTATTTTTCTCCTAAGTTACTGGTTAAGAAGGCAGATGGATCTTGGCAAATGTGCATTGATTACCGCATGCTCAATCAGAAAACCATAAAGGACAGGCATCCTATTCCTCTTATTGATGATTTATTGGATGAACTGGTAGGATCTAAATATTTTTCTAAGCTGGATCTGCGTTCTGGGTATCATCAAATCAGAATGAATGAGGCAGACATTCCTAAGACTGCTTTCAAAACTCATGACGGTCATAATGAGTTCTTGGTTATGCCATTCGGCTTAACCAATGCTCCATCTACTTTCCAGTCATTAATGAATGATATATTCCGACCATATCTGAGGAAGTTTGTGTTAGTTTTTTTTTATGATATTCTCATATATAGTAAATCTTATGATCTGCATCTTTCACATTTAGAGATGATGTTTCAGCTTTTCTTCAAGCATCAATTATTTGCTATATACTCTAAATGCTGCTTTGCTGTGACAAAAATAGACTATTTAGGCCATGTGATTTCCAAAGACGGAGTGGCAGTGGATCAAAACAAAGTGGCAGCTATCACTGCTTGGCCAGTTCATCTATTAAAACCTTAAGAGGTTTCTTAGGCCTCACTAGATATTATAGGAAATTCATCAAAAATTATGGCCTCCTTGTAGCTCCATTAACTAAGCTTCTTAAACAAGATTGTCCATTTATTTGGACTAAAGAGGCTCAGGATGCATTTGAATTGCTTAAAGAAGCATTAATCACAGCACCAGTTTTGGCACTTCCAGATTTCACTAAAACTTTCATTTTTGAGAGTGATGCAAGTGGAGTGGGCATGGGTGCTGTGCTTATGCAAGATGGAAAATCAATTGCATATATTAGTAAAAGCATTCAGTAGCCGGCAATTGGGTTATTCAACCTATGAAAAAGAAATGGAGCTATTATATATGCTGTCACGAAATGGAGAACTTATCTGTTGGGATGACAGTTATTATTAGAACTGATCATCAATCACTCCGCTATTTGCTTCAGCAAAAAGTTCACGCACCAGCTCAACATAAATGGTTAGTTAAATTGATGGGCTTTGATTTCTTGTTAGAATATAAATCTGGTCATCATAATCAAGCTGCCGATTCCTTATCAAGAAAAAATGAAGATCCTTCTTTTTCTGCACTAACCACTGTTGTTTCTGATTGGTATTAAGAATTGAAGGAAGCTTACAAAGTTGATACTCGGTATCTACAACTTATGAAACAGTGGCACAAAGGTGATCTTGATCCAAACAAGTACAAGCTTGTGGATGGTATTTTGTTTTATAAGAACAGGATTCTTTTATATCCAGGCAGTTCTCTAAGTAAAAAAGTTCTATATGATTCCCATAATTCCCTTTCAGGAGGACATGCTGGTTTCCATAAAACCCTGCATAGAATCAAAAGAAGTTTTCATTGGAAACATTTAAATTCTGATGTATGGGAATTTGTTAGGCAATGTGATATATGTCAATGCTGCAAGTATGATCCACAACATCCTCAAGGTTTATTGCAACCTTTGCCAATTCCAGATCAAATTTGGAAAGATTTAGCCATGGATTTTATTGATGCATTACCAAAATCTGACGGCAAATCTATTATTTTAGTGGTTGTGGATAGATTATCTAAGTATGCTCATTTTTTGCCTTTAAAGCACCCATATACAGCATCATTAGTGGCAGAAGAATTTCTAAAAGAAATTGTTAAACTCCATGGTTTGCCTAAATCTATTGTTTCTGATAGAGATACCATCTTCACAAGTATATTTTGGAATGAATTATTTTCCTTAATGGGAGTTCAACTCAAGTTAAGCACTGCATATCATCCACAATCAGATGGCCAATCTGAAGTTCTTAATCGATGCTTGAAAACCTACCTTCGATGCTTTTGCTTTCAACAACAAAATACATGGTTACGTTGGCTTCATTTGGCTGAATTTTGGTATAATACATCATATCATTCAGCTATTGGAATGACTCCTTTTGAAGTTCTCTATGGAAGACCACCCCCTACAATCCTTATGTTCCTGATACTGCTTCTGTTCAAGAAGTAGAGGGATGGTTGAGGGGAAGAGATTTGATACTCACCAAGCTCAAGCAACATCTTTGTAAGGCCCAAGAATGCATGAAGCGTTTGGCTGACAAGAAAAGACTGGAAAGAGAATTTGCACTTGGTGAATAGTTTATTTGAAGTTACAACCATACCAACAAAATTCATTAGTCTACCGCTACAATCACAAGCTTGCTGCTCGTTACTATGGTCCTTATAAAATTCTGCAGAAGATTGGCAAGGTAGCTTATAAACTTGAGCTACCTCTTACTTGCAAAATTCATCCCACCTTCCATGTGTCCCAGCTCAAGAAGAAAGTAGAAATTTCATCTGCAAAAATTCTACCACTACCTGACATCCCTGTGGTTGAAGACTTACAACCAGCTCAAATTTTAGGCAGGCGTATGGTCAAAAAACACAATCAGACTGCAGTACAACTATTAGTACATTGGGTAGGTTGCCCAGCTGAAGAAGCAACATGGGTTGATTACTCTGATTTTATTGTTAAATATCCTTCATTTGATGTAAGTTCTTAAGGGGAAGGGAATTCATAGATGCTGGCGATCAGTGAAACAATTCAGAAACAATTCAAATTCAGTTCCAAATTGGTTGGATAGTTCAGAGTTTGTTCAGATTCTGTTAGGAAGTTAGAGTTTGTTTCCTGTAATAACAAAACAACTAATTGGCAGTTAAAGCCAATAGTTTATTGTAATAAAATGAGCCCCAGATTGTGGGAAGCCATCTCTATAAATAGCCAAGATGCATTAGAACAAAGGTATGAAGAGTCGGAGGTTTTTTTCTTCCTTCTGTTCTATCTCCTAACTTCTGATCTGTTCTGTTTCTTCTTTCCATTCCTTCTGTTTCTTCTTCCTATCTCTGTTTCCATTGTTTTCTTCTTACACCACGGCCATAACTAGATCTAAATCTCGGGCTTCTCTAAGCTCGCATCAAGCCCCCATGATGGAGGCTGATGAACGCCCAGTGCCACGACTGTCGGAGCATCACGCTCATCGGTTGCCGCCGACACCACCTCTGACGACGTGTTCCTCCCCCCTCCACTGGCCGCTGCATCCATCTCGGTGCTCTGCTCTCCCTCTTGGAGCAACCACTAGATGCCATGCCCATCTCCATGCTCTGCATCATCCCTCTTAGAGCAGTGCCTTGGGCTCGATATGGATCACTGGCCACCACCATCAAACTAGGGTTAGGGTCATTTTCTTTGAGGTGGGGCACGGGATGCTGATACATTAGGGATGGCAAGGGGTAGGGTTTGGGTCGGGTAGTGTATTACCCATCCCCAAACTCGAACTTAATACCCTATACCCAAACCCTACCCGATACCCAATCGAGTAAGAAAAGAGATACCCATCCCCATATCCAATGGATTCGGAGATACCCGTGGGTAACCCATTTCCCCATATCCAACCCATACCTGCCCCATACCCAATCCATACCCGTCCATTCTATACCCAAAAAAAAAGTAAAATAATTTTATGCATATTATCAATCAAAAATAGAATTACCAATTCCATATAAAATATAATTTATGAGTCTAAATTTATAGAAATCAAACATAAAAATAGAATTACATTTAAACATAAAATATATAAACAACCAAAATAAATTTTTACATATTATCAATCAAAATAAAATTATCAATTCAATATAGAATATAATTTATAAGTCCAAATTTATAGAAATCAACATAGAAATAGAACTACCATTCAAAATCTAACAAAACCATTAAGTTTATTATTTCATCCATGAAAATTTAGTATAATTCTAAAAAGGTAGTGAACTTAAATACCAAACTTTCAAATAATTTCATGAAATGACTGCAACTCTACAAATCATTCAAGGCAAATAGTAGGCTCTGCAATAAGTAATTAAAAAATTAATACATAATTAAGTAAATATATATAACAAAGTAAGAAAAATAATCATAAAGTAAAAATATTATTACTTGAACAATCCAAATGACCATCATCATCATCATCATCATAAGTATTTGTAGCTAATGATCCATCTATCAATGATTCAAAATAAGATAAACATATTAATATAGTGAAAAGTATACAAAATAATAAATAATATTAAATTTAATATACCTTTTCTTTTAGAAGTTAATAACCAATTTTGAGCACACATCAATGCCTCAATTGTTTTTGCATGGAGTTGGCTTCGATGAGGACTCACAAGTCTGCCACTTGTACTAAAAGTAGATTCAGAAGCAACTGTGGATACAGGAATAGCAAGTATATCTCTAGCAATAGTTTGTAATGTAGGATATTTTAATCCATTTTGCTTTCACCATACCAAAATATCAAAATCATCGGACCAAGGCAACACATCATCCTCTAAATAATGGTCCAACTCAGTCATAACTGTTACTTTAGCTTTCCTTTTACTTTGAATAAAAGAAAATAAAACACTATCATCATAATCAAGCTTTGACTTGATAGTTGATTGTCCCTCACTACTTTTAACATTTTCTGCATTTGAAATGTTACCTGACTTGTAGCTCTTCAGCAAATTATTTAATAATGTCCGAATTTTATTAACATACTTGGGAGCTTCTTCCTTCTCAAAGACTTGATCAAAATAAAACTCAACCAAACTTATCTTATATCTTGGGTCTAAAATTGAAGCAACACCCATTATCTCATGCACAACACCCCAATATTTATCATATTTGTCCAACATCTTCATTGCCATTTCATGTATTACTTCATCTTCAAACAACCATTCTCCTAAAGCCAACTTAATTTGATAATTTTTTCTAAAATATAAGTTGCAGTAGGATAGTTTATCCCTGAAAATAACTCAGTAACAGTATAAAAAATCTCCAATTTTTCACAAATTTTTTGAGCAAACTCCCAATCATTCTCACTAGGTGAATACTAATATTGAGATTCACGTTGTCTCAATCGAGTAAAAACACCCTTATATTGAATAGCAGTTTAAAGTATCAAATAAGTAGAGTTTCATCTTGTTGGACAATCCAAACATAATTTCTTACTACAAAAAATTCGTAATTGTCTAACAGTTTCTTCAAACTTTTCAACTCTTTTAGAAGTTGCAGTCCAATATGCTACACTATCCCTTATATTCTCAAGACTATTTTTTATCACATCCAAACCATCTTTGACAATCAAATTCAAAATATGGGCACAACAACGCATGTGTAACATGGAACCATATTGCAACAAGTAATCAATTTATAATTTATCTTTCACAATACCAATCAAAGCATTATTCGTTGAACAGTTATCCAAAGTAATTGTTGATAACTTTGCATCCACATTCCAATCCAATAAACAATCGACCAATACTTTAGCAAGAACATCACTCATATGCGGACAAGGCACATAGATAAACTTATTAAAAATTTAATAATTCATAATCAAAAAACAATCATATAAGTACAAAATATTATAAAACAACACTAAAAAGTATTAAAGAGTTCGGTACCTCAAAAGTTGGCTTTGTAAAGTCCATGAGTTATCAATAAAGTGCGCTGTGATGGCCATAAATCCCTTCTTTTGGGTTGAAGCTGTCCACATGTCTGTTGGTATGGCAACTCTACTAGTATTATGCTCTAAGATCTTCATCATCTTGTTTCTTTCAAAGTCATAAATTTTAAAAATATCACTTTTTATAGTATTGCGAGATGGACACTTGAAAAGTGGTTGAAGTGTATTGAGAAATTTTTTAAACAGATCATGATCCACCATCGAAAGAGGATATTCATGTACTATGATCATAGAAGCCAAGTCTCTCCTTGCATTTGCTTGATCAAAAGCATGATTAGCTATGTCCCCTTTAACATCCGTACTTAACATCATTTATCTTATGTCTTTTGTACTTCTTTTCGGACAAGATTGCATGTGTTGATGTAAATGATTTGTTCCATGCTTTGAAGACCCTCCAAGTAACTTATGACAATAATTGCATTCTGCTTTATCCATTCCATTGACTTTTTTCTTGGTAAAGTGATTCCAAACCACACTTCTTTGCTTTCCATGCTCTACAGTTGAGTTATCTGCCACAGGAATTGGTTCAGATGAAGCACCCATGACATTTGATGTAGGTGTAAAAGTTGTACTAAAAGTAGAAGTTCCTTGTGGTATTGAAGGATTAGATTTTTTCTCTAATTCTTGAGAAGAACCTCCATTTTTGGGATTCTGAGAGCTCAATATTTCTTCCGACATCATTAATAAACTGCCATGAGAAAAGTTATGTACAAAACATAAATAAGCAACTATTTCATAAATTTATAACATTTTATATATCCATGCAACTTCAAAGATATGTAGATAGTAAAAGATCGTAATATAATTTTTCAATATTAATTCAAAATAATAAATAAATAAATAATTGATAATATTTATGGAGTACTTGTCAATGAAATAAATAAATTTTAATAATTTTTTGTTTGTATCATATGATGTATGGCAATCACAGCAGGGATAAAGTAAAAAAAAAAAAAAATTGAGAGCACCTCCTTTGTCCCGGACATGATGGCTGGACACGAGCAGAGGTGGCAGAGTGGCAGTGAGCAGGGCCTACAGGGCTGGACACGACGCGAACAGGGGCGGCAGGGTTGGACGGAGGCGATAAGCAGGGGTGGAGGGGTTTGATGGAGGCGATGAGCAGACGGGGCCCAATGGAGGTGATAAGCAGGGGCGGCGGGGTTGGACCGGATGAGGACGATGAGCAGGGGCGGTGGAGTGGAGGCGAGCAAGGCCTGTGGTTGGGCTGAACACGATGTGAACACTGAACAGGGACCTGGGTTGGACGGAGGTGATGAGCAGGGTCGGTGGGGTTGGAGACGGGGGCGATGAGCAGGGGCGGTGGAGTGGCAGCGAGCAAGGCCTGTGGATCTCGATCCGAGGCATGGTAGGGCTGAACGTGAGGCGGCGAGGTCGTGAGGTGGTGGAGCGACGGCGAACAGAAGGTCACGGCAGGTCGTGAGACGGCGAACAGGGCCTGTGGAGCTCACGACTGGGCTGGACGAGAGGCGGCGAGGCGGGATGGCACGGTGAGATGGGACTGGACGGTGAGGCGGGACAGCACGACGAGGCTGGACAACGGGACGGCGAGGCGGGACGGCACGGCGAGGCGGGACTGGACGGCGAGGCGGGATGGCACGGCGAGACGGGACGGCACGGCGAGGCAGGACGGCGGTCGGCGGGATGGCACGGTGAGGCGGGACGGCACAGTGAGGTGGGACGGCACGGTGATTAAAATTTCCAAGGTAAAAGAAAATTAAGAATAGGGAATAGGGATTTTAGGTTTAGGGGAAAATTGATGGCAGTTAGGGTATTTAATATATTATATATATGATAATTATTAATTTAAAGTTTAAATATTATAATTAATAATTGTGAGTTTACTTTAATTAATTTAGACATTAGAATACTAATAGATAATATAATTTTGAGTTTATTTCTAATTAAATTTGGATAATAAATATTAGTTGGTTAATAGCTTGCTTATTATATATTTATATGATAACAATATCAGATACACTTATTATATACTTATACAAGTTATTTATTACATTAAAAATCTCTATATTGAAAGTACTATAATTTGTGTTGCACTTATATAATAACAATATTAAATACACTTATATTATTTATTTATTATATTGAAATTACTATAGTTTATGTAACATTTATTATACACTTATGTAACTAAAATATTGAATACATATATATACTTATAAGTCCTATATTAGTTACTTATTATATACTTAGCTGCAATATATAGTGAAAATATTTTACGTTCAATTTTTTACTTTAGAATCAAGGCTACTAATTACTTTTATAATAAAATATATATTAAGGATTATATAGTGTAAAAATAATTATTTATTAGATTCAATTGCTTTATTGGCTTGGTTGATATACACTTGATGTATTTTTTTTATTTTAAACTTAATTTTTATGGGATGAATTAAAGATGAATCACTATCATGGGGTGAATAGAAATTGTCTATTTGAAGACAAAACCATAATGAAGAAATAATAATAATAATTATTATTATTATTGATATTTTGAATAAGTTTATATTCTTGATTTTATAGAGATGGAAAGGTATTATTTTTAAATAAAATAAGACTATCTTTATTAGGACTTGTTCAAAAAGATAAAGAATTCAAAATTTTTACATTTTAAAAATATAAAAATATTAATTATCTTATTCTATAATAAAAAATATTTAGTGAAAAAAAAGTTTGAAATACTAAAAGATAATGAAAATGAAGAAAAAAATATACAAGTATCATTCGATAATTGATGAAATTAATATAATTATCACATTAACTATAAATTTAAGATTTATATATAAAGATAAATCAAATATATAATTATATATATATACATACATACATACCCACATACACACTTCTAACACACACACACACACACACATACATGCATACATATATGCATGCATACATATACATACATACATATATATAATTATATATATATATATAGAGAGAGAGAGATCATATATATGTGTGTGTGTGTATATGTGTGTGTGTGGGTATATATATATGTATATATATATATGTATATATATATATATATATATATATATATATATATATATATATATATATATATATATATATATGTATATATATATAAATGTATGTATATGTATATGTATATGTATATGTATATATATATATATGTATATGTATATGTATATATATATATATGTATATGTATATATATATATATTCGGATATGAATATATATATATATGTATATATATGTATGTGTGTGTGTGTGTGTATATATATATATATATATATATATATATATATATATATATATATATTCGGATATGGATTCGGGTATGGGTTCGGGTATTACCCATACCCATAGGTTCGGGTCGGGTTCAGATTCGGGTTCGGATAGAAAATAGCACTACCCATACCCGTACTATAGTTTTCGGGTTTTACCCAAACCCAGTCAAACCCTATTTTTCGGGTTTGATCAGGTTCGGGTAGGGTGTATACCCATCGGGTCGGATCAATTTTGCCATCCCTATGATACAGTGGAGTTGGTTATTTGAGATAGCTATTGGAGATGGCTCAAGCTGCCGCTACTGATTTTCTATTAGGGATGGTAAGCCATCTCTAAAAGATATTAATTAATTTTTAATTTAACAGTCATGGGGCCACCAATGTAGAGGAGAAACGACGACAGAAACAGCAATTGCAGAAGAGCATAAATTAATTTTTTACTAAGCCATTGCCGCACCATCTTTAAAAGTTTATTTATTTTTTAAATCCCCCATCGCTATGCCATCTTTGAAAGCACAGTCGTCTCCGGTCTGTCTCGTTTCTAGTACTCAATTAATATTAAAAAAATTAATCACTGTCTCTAGGCCGTCTCAATTGACCATCACAGGAGAGCGCCATCTTCATGCCATCTCAATGCCGTTGGCAAAAATGGATTTTTGAGACTGTTTTTTAGCCGTCTCAGATGAATCATCTCAAAAGCTATACTTTTCTTATAGTGTTTGTTGACACGATGAATTAGGTTACTCTATTCTCATTCAAGCCCTGAGTACCGCCACCCATCCAGTCTCATTCTTCTATGTTTGGCTTTGACTTTGCAAACGAGTGTGGTCATCCAATCAAGAAGTCTGGCAAGAGTTTTTGCACTACAACTCTTAAATCAAGGTATAACCGGATTTCTTATTTATTTATTTTTAAATTAAGTTAGATATGAGAAATCTAACCATAAGTTATTATTTTTTATGTTGATGGTTGATTGAGGATGATTCCATATTATATCGATTAATTGGACACTCTAAATGTGGACCGACAAATACAATTTCAGAGTTTGTTGCAATAGAGATAAGAATCCATAGACACGATCACCCATATGATTATTTAAGTATTGCACAATTTTGCTTTTATGTGACTGATTATTCTAATTGTCGGTATGAACAATTATGTTTTTTTCTTTTTTTGGTAAACTATGAACAATTATGTTTCCTATATTACATGCATATATAAAACATTGATGGCTTTTCGCATGTTTGAGTTATGATACTGACTACGTACATTCTTGAAAAGAAATATAATTTTATATTATATTGGCCTGAATAAGATGTAATAAATTGATGATTAATAAAAAGATGTTCAAACCAACAACATAAAATTGTGAATAGCCTTGTCATGAGTAGGAATGTGACATTATGGATAGCTTGTCATGGGCAAAAATATGATATTATGCGCAGTCTACTATAGACAGAAATATGGCACTATTAATAGCCCCACCATAGATAGAAATGTGGTATTTGAGTTTGTTAGTTATGAGCTGAAACTTGATCATAGTTAGTCTACAACTTAAAGAA
Organism: Elaeis guineensis; assembly: GCF_000442705.2. Taxonomy (NCBI): domain Eukaryota; kingdom Viridiplantae; phylum Streptophyta; class Magnoliopsida; order Arecales; family Arecaceae; genus Elaeis; species Elaeis guineensis. The sequence continues at coordinate 15,699,027 of NC_026001.2, forward strand.
AACTGTTAATTGATCTGGATTTGATTAATGAGACATGATGATAAGATATATGAAATCACTATTACATAAAAGGATTTTACTCAATGACATGTGTAGTGTGTTGCTTTTGAATAAAATGGATGTTTGACGATAAATGATGCATAATTTTTTATATATTGATATTTAGTTATATTGGATGCTCGAATCTAAAAGTACCAACCAAGTGGCTACTAAATTTAGATTATAAATTAAAATCAGAAAAAGGGAAAAAATTGAGACACACAGATTTCCGATGCTGGGTGGTTGCTTCCACTACAAAGGACTAGGTTTAATGATAACTTTTCATTTGGTACTTGTTAATTTGGGGAGACAAAACTTCCCGTTTGCTGTTAGTCTGTGCAAGCATAAGCAGCAGAGTAAAAGACACCACCTTACCCATTAATGATGCATTTGTTTAACCCGTCCTTTGAAATTCCAAGAACAACAATTATATTTAATTTTATATGCCTCAAGAGCCTTTAGTAAGGCAGATCAACTAAGAACTGTAGATGCCATGGGATGCTCAATTTTCTGACTTTTAACCTATGTACTATGCTAACAAATTATTCATGCATTTATTACACATTCATTTTTTTTAACCATTAAAAAAACTCTATATCATTACCTAATTATGCATAGTTTTATTTATGGAGGTGATACTTGCTGAAAGTTAATTGAGTCAAGACTTCATTTTTATAGTTATCATAAATATTAGATATAAATACTTTTGCTTATCTTAATTAAGAACTTCTTTAGTACAATTGTTAGGACAAGAATTGCTCATGGATATTATTTAGTATATGTAGCCATGGAAACGAACATCTTTTATTTTGGTTAATAAATTTAGCTTTTGCTATATCTTTGGTTCTTGTAGATAGCAACGATGTATCAAAAAATATGTTCCTAAAATAATATATGGATATTTTTTAAAGTTTTATGCATGTAGGTTTAAATGCCTCTAAAAATAATATGAAAGGTCTGAATAGAAGACTTATTCGTACTACATCTCAGCATTATAGATGCAGCAAAATGCAAATAAAATTTATATTATATATCACTTTCCCAACACTTCCAAATGCTAGAAAAAATGATGGTAAAATGTCCATAAAGGCACTAAATCCCCTGCACTTGGAAATGCCATAAAAAGTAGGTAGTATTTAAATAAAATAAATATTATAGATGGTTTTTTCGATTGATCTAAATGGATCATCAACTCGATATGGTTTACTTTGACCATTACGGGTATCCAAAAGGATCGCTAGACTCAATGTGGATTTGCATTACAAGAACTTGATGGGGATCACATTGGTCAGTACAAGTAGAGTGAAACAGAATCTAGGAGTAAGATCCACTATATCTAGAAGCCGAGTTGTGTGTCAAAGTTTAGAAGGTGATAAATTGGTCATCTGATGCTCGAATGAGATGATTTTTTTAAAAAAATTATCCTTTCATGATCTATAAATTCGAGATAATCCAAAAGGGGCTAAATTGGGCTGAAATTTCATCATTTGGGTTTCGAAATGGACTAGTCAAATTGAAACTTTTTTTTTCGAAAAAGATTTTGATTGGAAGTATCTTCCAATCCATGAAGAATTAAATAGAGTGATAGAAAGTAAAATTAATATAAAAGTCAAGATTTACCTTCTGTAAAATTGCAATATTTTTTATGATTTTTTATCTTTTTTTAGATATCTAATCCTCTTTAAACTACGAAGAGGAGTTCAATCTAACTTATTCAAGGATGGACATCCAGACAATCTGACTTGTGAAAAGACAAATCTTATTATTACAAATAGGGCATGTACCTTAGTTTATAATATAGAGAATTAATAAATCAAAGAAAGGGGAATTAAGTGCTACTTTTACCATTCTTCCATCATCTTTTTTTTTTCTTTTGAAAGATCCAAGTTGAGCAGGTTGAAGAAAATCTTTCTTCTCTCCAATTGAATCAGATTGGTACAAACAGTCCTCTACATTTATGGGAGCTTCAGACGTACGAGCAATACAAGTGGTTAGGAGAAAGGCTATTTGTGCTTGAAATACATCGAAGGACAAAAGGCGAGTATGCCCACTAGTTCTACCTCAATAGATGATGAGATAAATGAATATCTCGTCAGCCAACTAGAGGAGAAGATTTTCCAACTCACTCAAGCCTTATCTCGATTAGCAGTGCCTTCAACACAAGCACTAGCAACTCATATAGCGACGTTGTCTCCTACAGCTAGAGATCAAGATCGATCATCTAGCAAGAAAGATCGAGACTAGCAACCATCTTCGAGTAAAGCTTGTGGTTCAACTATGAGGATTTTTATTTCAATTCTAATTTAGCAGAAGCTAAATCCCCTAAATAAGGGGAGCTTTAATATAGATGGATCATCAAACTAGATGTGGATAATTTTGACTACTACAGATGTCCAGAAGGATCACTAGACTCGATGTGGATTATTTCACTACTATAATGACTCGATATGGATCATGTTGGCCACTACTAATAGAGTTAGACAGAATTCAGGAGTAAGATCCACCACATCAAGAAGCTGAATCACATGCCAAAGTTCAGGAGGTGATAACTTTGTCATACGATGCTCGATTGAGATGATCTTTTTTTAAAAAAATAAATATTCTTTTGAGATTTATAACTTTGGGACAATCCTAAAAGAGGCTAAATCAAGCAAAATTCTATCATTTAGGCCTCAAAATAGACTAGTCAAACCGAAACCTTTCTTTTCAGAAAAGAATTTAATCAAGAGTTATCTTTCAATCCATGAAAAATTAGAAGAAACAATAGGAGACATAATTGATGTAGAAGTTAAAATCTATTTTCTATAAAATTTTAATATTTTTCATGATTTTTTATCTTTATCTTTTTTTAGAGATCTAGTCCTATTTAAATTAAAAAGAGGAGTCCAATCCAACTTGTTTAAGAATGGACATCTAGAAAAGAAATCCAATCCAAATTATAAAAAGACAGACCTCACTATTATAAATAGAGACTATATATCTTAGTTTATGGCATGGAGAATTAATCAATGAAAGAAAGAAAGATTTAAGCTCAAGTTTTGTACTTGTTTTTGAGAGAGATCCGAATTGAGCAGATTAAAAGAAATATTTTTTCTCCCAAATTGGATCATTGATACTTATAGGTGTTAACAAAAATCATGGTATTTTACAAATTTGGGAAAAGATTCATTTAAAATATTGTTCAAAGCACCAAATCCCTGTATTCCACAAATGCAAGGATACAATCCGCCACACTACATTAGCCAACACTCATCCAATATTTTTAAAAAATATTGGGGATATGATGAAAATTATTTTTTATTTTTTCTAACAATTTTCAAATGCTGAGTAGCAAATATGCAGAGTGATCATCTGAAAGTTTTTTTATAATAAACTCAGCTATTATAGTGATTTGTAGTACAGTATTATTAACCATGAAAGTGTCAAATCTCTTATACCATTGCTTAGGTGATTGTCTCAAACCATATAAAGATTTCTTCAATAGGCAAATCTAATTCTTTCACTTATACAACAAAAAAAGTCTATAGTAACCATCAGAATCATGGAAAAAAATTATAGATAAAATCCATAGCAATGGTTGGTATACCATGGTAACAGGTGATATCAGTAAAAACTATTACTGTGGTTTTGGTAAGTGTTGGTGTAAGCAAGTCTATGCTAAAGATTCTAAGTCATCCTATAGCGATAGTTTGTAACCATTAGTATTATTTATTACAGTGATTATAACCATCACTATAAATCCAATTACAATCAAATATTTTTAAAAATAATACTACATTTATAATCAAATATTTTTATAAATTAATTAATATAAAATATTTTTATTAATCATCCATATAGAGAATCAAATCTAAGATCTAAAGTCATGTAATACTTAGCCACCATAATAATATTAACTTTTAATATAAAGTTATGGTTTATTATACTTAATCAAAACTTATTCATATTATGAAGTATGCTTATTTCAAATATATTATGATTACTTTATTTTATTCTTTATAATATTTTATAAGCCACATTATTAAATATATTTTTAAACATAAATAATTTTAATATATTTTTATAATCATAAATATTTTTTTCTAAAATTTTTAAAAATAGATAATTCATGATTTTTCTTATTTATGCTCTAAGTAAATTATAATAATATTTAATATATAATATTTTAAAACTTTATATTATATATTTTATATAAGTGATGCTTAAGTTTTTCATATATTTTTAATATAAATTAAATTGGATAAGATCCAAATTCTTGGTTAAATCTATTTTATGTATTTTTTTAATAATTATATTACAAATCATTAGTTGGTTATGGTATATTGCCTTCAATATTGATAGTGGATTTTATATCAAGAATAATTTTTATTGAGTTATTAAACTATCTTAACTCATATAATTAAAACCATGTTAATTTTTAAATTTGTTAAATATATGCAATATCTTTTTCTAAAATGTTTAAATATAGATTTCATGATCAAATATTATCATCACAAAAAATCTAAATTAGTTTGTAATGGTACTAATTTATTATAAAATAATTCATAAATAATTAATAATAAAAATTATTAGTTATATAATGAGTATAAATGATAAAATTTATTTCATTAATAAATAATCAATATTTTGTAATAGAATTATAAATATTGTCAATTAGATTCTATTTAACCAGAAAATATTGCTCTTATATGATACCCTTATAACATTATTAATTTTAGTTATATCTATAAATAACCATCACAATATTATAGAATTTTCTATAATAATCTTTAAAACCATGATAATAGAATATAATTTCTTATAGCAGTTATAAGACACAATTGCTATATAATAACTTTTAATAACACTCTTCACAAAGTGCTACAATATTATATATTTTTTATGATATTTTTTAAAATCATTACTAGAGATATTTATAGTAATAATTTTTTCTGAGTATTACTAAAATTCTATTGCTATAAGCATTTTTGTTGTAGTGTCTTTACCTAGAATGAGAAACTCCTCTAGCTGTGATATACAAATTATTTTCTCTAACTCACCATGCAAGAAGATAATTTTGACATCAAGCTGCTTAAGATTTAAATCAAATGCACAAACCATGATAAGTAGAATGCGTATAGAGTTATGCTTTGTAACAGGAGAAAACACTTCTTGAAAGTCTACTTTCTTCTTCTAAGGATAGCCCTTTGCAACTAAATGTACTTTTAACCATGCTGCCTCAATCCCAAGAATGTCTTCTTTCTTCTTAAAAATTCATTTACAACCTATTACTCTTTTCCCCTTAGGCAATTAGACAAAATCTTAAGTATGATTTTTTTTAAATGACCCAATTTCTTTATTCATAGTTATGACCCATTCCGTAGACTTCTTATTGTTTACTGCATCTTTATATAAAGAAGGTTCCTCACTTGTAATACTCTAAGTTACTATAAGAGCATAAGCAACCATGTTTGCATATCATGATGATGGAATTTAACCTACCTCCTCTTTCTACTAGTAGTAATACTATACTGTTATTGCTATGGTGACATATCATCTTATAACAAATCTTGCAACTCTATCTCATTGGGCTGAACTGGAGAGTTTTGTGACACTCGCCATAGGGTTTCAACATCGAGCTCCATCTATTTATTAATATCGCAGTTTATACTTGCACTGTTAATAAATTCTTTTTTTTGATTTAACATAATAGACTCATCGAAAGTAACATTTCTACTAATAATAATTTAAGTGATCTAGAATTATCTATAAATCACAATCTATATCCCTTCACCTCATCAGCAAAACCTAGGGATATGCATCTTTTTGTCATCCATTCAAGTTTACCATCATTCATATGAATATATGCCAGGCAACAAATATTCTCAAACTAGAATAATTAACAGAATGACCAGACTATATCTCATATAGAATCTTACACTCAATTATCATTGATGGAGACCAATTTACTAGGTACCATTCTGTATCAACTACTTCAGACCAGAAAAATTTGTTGGGGCCAGCTTTCAAGAGCATATAATGAGCTCTCTCTATGAGTGTGCCTATTATTCACATTCTGCAACTCCATTCTGCTATGGTCATACAATACAATGTCTCACTATACCTTCATTTTTGTAGAACTTATCAAATTTACCAGAATAGTACTCCAAGCTATTATCAGTTCTTAGCATTTTGATTATCTTTCTAGTCTACTTCTCAATCAAGGGTTTCCATTATTTGAACTTGACACCAACACTTCATTCTTGTATTTTAGAAAATACACCTATATCTTTCTAGAATAGTACTCCAAGCTATTATCAGTTCTTAGCATTTTGATAATCTTTCTAGTCTACTTCTCAATCAAGGGTTTCCATTATTTGAACTTGACACCAACACTTCATTCTTGTGTTTTAGAAAATACACCTATATCTTTCTAGAATAATTACTAATAAATGTCAAAAGATAATGATGCCCACTTCTCGATGCAATTGGAGACGGATCCTAGATGTTTGAATGAATTTAATCCAACATACCCTTGGTACTATAAATATGGGTATGGAATTTTGTCTACACTACTTACCAAATATACAATATTCATAGAAGTCTAGTTTTCCCATCTTTACACCATCAAGCAGACCTCTTTTGAATATAATCATCATCCCTTTCTCACTAATATGCCCTAATTAAACACATACTATAACTGAGTAACATCCATATCTGACAACCCTGATGATGAAGGAACTGTTGCTACCCATTATTGTTTTACCTGGTAAGTGATACAATCCTTTAACCAACTTTTGTTTCATCACTTCAAAGGCTCTTTAGAGACTTTCGGCAAACTATTCTCGCCAATATACTTAAACCTATGAGAATCTAGAGTACCTAAGAAAATTAGTTTCATTTGCAATGTCCAATAAACATATATGCCAAGCTTCTAAGATCCTCATAGCACTATCATACATCTCAATTCGAATTGTTCTAACATTAATGACCTCAATGGATTTATTATCTCCTAATAGAACCTTTCCTTCTTTAATTTAATAGGTAAAAAAACTAATCTCTATCAGGAGTCATGTGAAAGGAACAACCAGAATTAGGAATCCACTCTTCCTAGAGCTATCAACATAGACCGACAAAATCTGATCATTACTAGAATCATAGAATTTTTTTGTGCTATATGAGTATTAACTTCAGAGGTAGGCTCTCTCTTTTCATCCTTTCCTTTTCTTTCTATATAAGGTCTTCTAATATGTCCTTCAGCGTGACAATAAAAATAATGAATATTTTGATATTAGATTTTGATCTAGACTTACCTTTACTGCTGGAAACCCTTTTCCTGCTCTTATCTCTAGCAATTAAGCCTTCTTCTTGATTCTTCTCATAACTTTTGGATGTATTTTTCTTCAACTTTTTAGTTTGCAAGACATCTTTTATATCATTGACTAAAAGAGATTCTCTACCATACAACATGGTATCAATGAAGTTCTTATATAGTTTAGAATAATTGCATAAAAGTGATGCTTTCTACAATGACTTGTGAAACTATTGGCTAGAGTCATGGTTTTTAGCAACTATATCTTTAATCATTGTCTAAATTGTGGTGTTTAGCAACAGTTTCTTTAAATATTGTTTAAAATGATAGTTATTAGTAATCATCTCATTGTTATTGCATAAAGTGTTGTTCTTTTATAGCACATAATAGAACTATTATATAAAGTACTGCTATTCATTAATAACAGAATGAAGAGCTATTACATAATGCAATACTTTAGGTTGATGACTTATGTAACCCTTGTCTTAAGCGATACTTCATAGCAACAGTATCATTTGTTGTTGCATAGGGTGATGGTAATTTGATGGTTTTGGCCTAGTGTAATCAGAAAAAGAGAAGAATTTCCTCAACATGATCAACTCGAATCTCTCAAAAGAAATTTAGAAAAATATTGAGAAATTCAAGAAAATTTATACCTATTTAGGGAGTTTGGGTGAATTAGTAATAATTTCCCCAAATTATCTATAAAAGATATACACTTTTTAAATTAGTGATCAGTGATTCAAGAGGATCACCAAACTTGATTTGAACCATTTCAGCCATTATGGGTAGGACTAGATAGGATCCAAGAGTAAGATCCATTATATATTTTCATAATTTTTTATTCTTTTTCTAATTTATTTTTAAGAGATTTGAGTTGAACAGGTTCAGAAATTTCTTTTTTTTCCTAATCAAATCAATTAGAGGATGCAATAGATGATAAATCACTTAATTAATATTCTTCTGCTAAGCAATTAATATAGTTCCAACCTATGAATGCCATCATCTAAGCTTCCCATTCGGCCACTCCAAGCCTCCCTTGCAATTGATGCTCCTGGGGATGGAAAAAGCAGCGGACAAACCGGCCGCTCCAAACCACCCACCCAGTGGAGACTTTCAAGGACCGATAAAATAGAGGGAAAAAGGGGGGAAACCATAGGAAACATCAATGAAAACAATAGAAAGATAGAAAAAATTGAAAGATAAGACCTTTTCCCACATAGATTGGTCATTGTGTTTTCTTTTTGTTTCTTGTTCTTTTCATTTCATTCTCCTTTTTGGAGATCTGTGGGGAAGGGGAGCACCTGACGGAGATCAGAGGGGTTTCTTAGGTTTCAATTGGGGCTTTTTCTCAAGTATATAGGATTTTGTGCGAGTTGTGGCAGTATGAGTTGGTTCCTTGGGGTTTTGAGAGCTTAATCTTGATCGAAAGGATTCTTCTTTGGCTGCTAAATTTTTCAATTTATGGAGTTCTCATGTTCTCATGATAATATGAATATGATACCAAATCCATGATGTAGATTTGCAATAGGTTAAGTTCCACCTTTCTGAACTATCATGCATGTGGATGCATGAACAAAGCCTTTCTCATGCTATTTAACTCCAAGGGCCAAATGCATGTCACGGCAGCTTGCACCAATCACCACAGAATGAGAGAGACAAAGACTTAAGGCTCACGGTTTGACATGTCCTTTTCCTTACTTTCTCAACATTAGCTTTGTGAGATAGGAGGTGGTCCAATTGTTTGGAAGGATGGGTAGTAGCCATCCTTGGAATCATAGAAATCAACTGTTGATTGAGGTGGCTGGTGTACTTTTAAATTGTAGTTAGTTAAAAAAAATATTTTTTTCACTTCTTTTTAATGTATATGTTACTCATTACATATCGAAATCAAAGAAAACATAGTAGTTCTTTAGATTTTTTGTTTTTAATGGTTAGCAGTAGCTAAAGATATCAAAATCTATTGGTGTTTGATATATATGGAGGATATATTCCATTGTTTCATAGACTCAACATGAGTCTTTGGGGGGGTCACAAATGTAGATTAAAGAAGAAATTCGACAAAAACAGTATAAGAGAAGAAAGATTGGTTAATAAATCGGAACAAATATCGGACTCACATTTCAAAGCACTCTTTAACTATTGGAAATTAAAAAATATGAAAATAAAACTAATTATTCTAACACTTAAGGATTCTTATGATTTTAAAAGTCATAGCCATTGAAATAACTTGTTTACAATCATTTCATATCTCATTCATTGTCCATTGTCTTATTTCAATACATTAGTTATTATAAGAAAACAGTAAAAAAATAAAAAGCAAATCTGGAAAGCAAGGGTACATGCATAGAGCTGGCCCTAAGAGCTTTGTAAAGAATCACAAGAACTTGGTAGGTTCAAAGTATCAGTCTTATGCTTATTTGTATAAAATTATGTCAATATGCATGTATATTGTGGTCTGGTCGGATTTTTTTTATATAAGTCATCTCATATAATTTTTTGATTTATTAATGTATGTTGTCAATCATCTCTAGTGATGATATTATGTTTTCTTAAATTATTATTTAGCCATCATATTATATTATGTAATTAGTTGAATATCTTTAATATGACTCTATCTATGAAAATTTTTTTAGAATCATGATGATATAACTGAATTTCAGATAGCATCAAATGAAAATAAGGAACCACCATCCTAAGTATAGATATTCCTTTAATCTCGCAAGCCTAAAGGAGGAAAAGCAACTAATCAGAACAAGTGCTAAAATTGTAAGTTGCATAATTTATATGATTTTTTAAACTTTAGGAGTACTTATTCATTGTTGCATTGAATATGTATATTTATTAGTTTTGAAACAAAATTATGACTAAGAGTATTTAATGTGGCAGATTATTGGATATTATAGTCTCACCTGGAAAAAAATGCAATCTCAAACTCAAAGAGTAAGTAGTACAAGTGCAGATAAATTTATAAAAATTTTAGGAAAAGAAAAACTTAGACATGTGCATCTTTATGAAAGGGAGGTCATTCAAAGAAATTTGCGAGAGAAAATTACTGATGATGATCATTCTAAGAGGACCCAATAGCAAGAGATGGATAACTTTAAAAATTGTGTAGGAGCATATACAACAGAAGTTTGGTGAAGAGTAAATGCAACACAAAAGTTTGATAAAAAAAAAGAACGTACATGGCCCATGAGTTTCAAATGATGCTAATACAACTGCAATAAAGCAATCCTAAATTGGTCATTCCATAAAAATTAATAGACTTCTTATTAGCGAATGATTATATTTTTGATGATGCTGCTAACAAAATTAGGATCGATGCTACGGATATATGAACCATATTTAGCTAATGCACATTCTTCTTTATAGATTTGTATGAATTATTTATCTATGAAATAAAATATTTTAATTAGTTTTTAAAAAATATTTCCATTATATACAGTACATCTGTATTTTTGAGGATTTTGATAATTGAATGTTATTTCTTATATAATTTAATTTTTGTTCATCATAGAGATATACTTTATGAGGAGGTGATGCTATCAAGGGAGAGTATCATTCATCAAAAGGATCATTGAGAGAGATGATGATCATGGAGAAAAACACAATAACTATTGAACATTGTTTCTTATATATATTTTGAATGTTGATGATATATGAAGTTATAGATTACATTTGTATTCGTACACTATTAAAAGTTTATTTTGATGAATATATTTTGCAAATATAATTTCAATGATATGTTATATAATTTAATGATGCTTAGAAAATATAGATTATTAAGTAAAATATTAAAATGAGATACACAGTAATTATATTTAAAAAATATAGGTTGTAAATATAAAATTAGAATATGCAATAATTACAAACTATTATTTAAAATGGGATAAGCAACAAGAATCTATTGCCCAAATATAAAAAATTATTACACAAAAAAATAATAAAGTCATTGTCTATAATCAAAAAATTATTGCATAAACTACCTAAAAATCATTGCTTAAATAATCTAAAATTGTTACCCAAATATTAAAAATTGTTGTTGTAACTTTACAAAATTTATTACCCAAGAATAAAAAATCATTGCCTAAACCTACAATTACCATTGGCTAAACATGAAAAATTGTTGCCTAAACTAAAAAAAAATATTGCAAAAATCTTTAAAAAATCACTACATAACTTTGAATAATTGTTGTCCAAAATAAAAAAATATCTATCAAATCCTCTCAAAAATCATTACCTAAATATTAATAACTACCGTAAAAATTTATAATAGATCATTATATAAAATACTATAAGAATATTGAGTATTAGCAACAGCTATTAGTGACGGCAAATTTACCATCGCTAATAATCTTTTTTTTCGATGGCAAATAGCAACCAAAAAATTTGCTGTCGTAAAAAATAAAAAAATTATTTACGATGGCATATTTGGCTTTTAGCGATGGCAAGATGAGCTGCTAATAAAAAATAATTTTTTTTTTTAATTTGATTCTAATACTATTAGCAATGGAAATTATTATTAGAGATGGCAACAAGCCATCATTAAGTAATTTTATTTTTTTAATTTGGTTGAAGGATTATTAGTGATGGAAAAAAATTATTAGTGATGGCTTTTGCAGTCGCTAATACTAAAGTATTTTTTTTTTAATTTGATTGTAGGATTATTAGCGACGGTAATAGTTGTCGCTAATATTAAAGTAATTTTATTTTTTTTAATTTAGTTATAGGATTATTAGCAATGAAAAAGTATTACTAGTGAGCCCCTGGCCCGCCTATCCCCGATCGCCTCCCTGAGCCTCGGGCCCACCTCCCCTCGGCAGCCTCCCCAAGCCCCCAGCCCACCTCCCCCCTTCTTCCCTCTACCTTCCTCTTTTCTCTTTGACCCCCCTCCCCTTCTTCTCCTACCGCGCAGCATCGTCTGCATGGGTTTGATGAGTATTAGTGATGGCGGTGGCGATGGCTGCATAATGATCATCAAATATCATTATTTTAATTTTTTTTAATATTTTTAAATTAATATTTATATGATTTAGTTAAATTAGATTTAATATTTAAATTAAATTAATAATATTTAATTAAATTTAGTTAAATTAGTTTTAAAGTAGTTAAATTAGTTTCAAGGCTGCAATGTGTTAGCTAACGTCAAGGAAACTGCTTGAGTGGCTCTGGTACATGATTTTGTCAAGGGAGTAGTACTCATCGGAGGGGAGGTGGCAAAGGATAGGGAGGAGAAAGTAGCTACGATAGCCATGATGGAGACGAGAAAAGAGAAGAGAACAAAATAAACTGTTCTTGGTAGTTGGGTTTATAAGGGAGAAAAAAATCAAGACCTACCTATAGCTAAGAAGCTAGACCCCACAAATGCATCTAGAATATATATTCGACTTTAAAACTATATACTCAATTAGATTTTATGAACATAACTTTTTTAACGTTATCCTTGATCAATGGTAGATGGTGTACCATAGCAGACCTATCCCTAGACCCGCCAACTAATATCGATCCTCCATCAGAGAGATCATCAAACTATAAAATATCGAGTACAAAAAGCAGCCAGATGTGCATAATATGCTAGGGAAACTATCCAAAAATATGTTATGTAAGAAAGAAAACAAGCACAAGAGCAGGTACAAATTAGCAAGTATAAAACTTACAACAGAAAGGGTTATTAACGATGGTATTTTTGCCATCACTAATAGTAGTATTACTGACAGAAGACTGAATATTAGTGACGACAAAAGCCATTGCTAATAAATTTAAATTTTTATTTTTTTTTTAAATTATAATTATAATTAAATTAATTAATTATCAATGATTATTATCGACGGTTCTAGCGATGGAAGTTTCGTCGTTAATATTTTTACCGACGGCATTAGCAATGGCCACTTTGCGTCGCTAATACTTCACCTAATTTGCCATCCGTGGGGAAAAAAATTTTTGCTCGCACATGCCTCATCCTCTCCCCTTCCCATGATTCTCCTCTCGTCGGTGCCCAAACCCCCCTTAATGGCCCCCAACCCCCTTTTCCTCCTTCCCCACCTAATCCCTCTGGCATCTTGCGGCCCCAAGCCCATGTCCCTCCATGCCTGCGGCCACCCCGACCCCGTCGGCCCAGATGCCACTGGCCTGACCCTGCGGCCTTGAGCCCATGTCCCTCTACACTCGTGGCCGCCCCAACATCACCATCCCAACCCCGTGGCCCCTGCCCCACCACTCCCAGCCTGTGGCCCTGCCCCATCGGCCTAACCCCGCGGCCCCGACCAGCACCGCCTTCTCGTGGCCCTATCCCTGTGCCTTCATTTCCACGACCGTGGCCCCTGCTCCACCGGCCCAACCTCATCCCCGTGCCGTCATCTCTGTGACCACATCCCCAAGCCGATGTCCCATCCCTGAGCCGTCTACTTGCTGTTGTGAGTATTAGCTTATGTTAATTAAGTATAATTATGTATTAAAAAAACTAATTAATTAAATATTAATTTAATTAATTAGTTAGATATTTAATTAATTAATTAATTAATTATAAGTATGGGATTTGGGTCTCGGCATGTAGAGCACTTGAATCAAGGAAAGGTGTCGGGCAGCATTGCAAATACGGATGCACGCTCAGGTCGAGGGAAGGTGCCAGTCAGCATTACGAACATGGAGCTGAAGCATGCCCTACGCGCTCATGCCTTGGGTCCCAACTGGCATCCAAAACATCCAGCGCCCCTGCACCTTGCACACTTAGGTCGAGGGAAGGTGCCGGTCAATATTGCAAACATGGATCTGGGGCATGCCCTGTGTGTTCAAGCCTCAGGTCCCAGCTGGTGTCCAAGACATCCAGCCCCCGTGCACCCTGTATGCTCAGACCAAGAGAAAGTACTGGTCAGCATTGAGAACATGGAGCCAGAGCATGCCCTGCACGCTTAGGCCTCGGGTCCTAACTGGCATCCAAGGCATCTAGCCCTCGTGTGCCCTGTGCACTCAAGCCGATAGAAGGTATCGGACAGTATTGCGAACTTGGAGCTGGGGCATGCCTTGCTTGCTTGGGCCTTGAGTCCCAGCTAGTGTCCAGGGCAGCCAATCCTCGTATAAGGATCAAGTGCATATTCTACGATATTCCATAATTGGGTGTTAATTTTAATAATTAATTAGGTGTTAATTTTTAAAAAAATTTACATTGCATGGAACCATAGACCTATCTTTTGATTAATATACATATTCTACTATATCAGTATATTTATATATTTTTGTACGAATGAAAAAATTATGTATATTGATCAATTGATTATCCAGTATGAACAATTTAAAAAATACAAGTAATTCTATAAGTCATTACAGTAATCAAATGGTATGCTGAGGGTTCGAAAAAAATTTCAAACAGTATTTTCTTTTAGTTCTCCCCACACATATTCAATCGTGTGGGGAGAACTAAGAAAAAGTACTGTCGAAATTTTTTTCGATCCCTGTTGTTTAACATTTGATTACTGTAATTGGCCTATAGAATTAATATATTTTCTGAATGGGATAGGACCTTCTATATCTATTAGTTAATAATAAGATGCATTTACTATGTAAGCCATTTTGAATGATAAAATAATTAATTAGTAGTTGCTTTGTATTTATATATGTATATATAGAATTCTTAGATAGTGTGCCATAGACTATAGTTGGATGGACCATCAAATAGTCGATGAGGTGATTTCTGTTGAATATAGAGAGGGTGTAGAGTACTTCTGTGATTTTATTTTTGAAAATATAGTAGTACTCTTATATCAAGGATGGGCATATTGCCCTTGTAACAGATGTACGTGGTAATAGAGAAATATTTGCTAGGGATACAATTACTGCCCATTTGTATAAGAATGAATTTATGCCCAACTACAAGTATTGGTACCTATATGGGGAGACGTGGGAGAAAGTTACAAGGATTAGAAGCGAGCAGGATAGAGACACAGATAGAATGGTAGACATGGTCATGGATGCGGCTGGTCTTGAATTTAATTGAGATGTGGAGGATGATCCAGAAGCTGACAATGATGATTTCTACCGTATGCTGAAAGATGCTAATGAACCACTATGGTCGGGATGTGAAATACATACTATATTATTAGCTGTGTCAGAGTTGTTGAATTTGAAGATCGAGTTTAATATGACAGTCAATTGTTATGATAGGATGGTAGCAATAATAAAGAAGATGCTATCCAAGGATAAGAAACTTATTGGAAGCTTCTATGCTTCAAAGAAAATAGTGAAAGGGTTAGGCATGGGATACGAGAAGATAGATACATGTCGTAATAATTACATACTTTTCTACAAGGAGGACTAACTGAAGAACTCATGTGATGTATGCGGTAAAAGCCAATTTAAGCTGAGGCAAGAGGATAGAAATAAGAAGGGCATACCATATAAGGTTCTTCGATACCTTTTACTCACTCCTACGCTTTGGAGGCTCTACTTGTCCAAAAATACTGTCGGACAAATGAGATGGTACAAAGAAGGGATTTGCAAGCACTCTGATATGATAAGTCATCCGTTGGACAGCAAGATATGGAATTAATTTGATGCTTGCTACTCTTGATTTGCTCAGAAATCATGCAATATCCTACTGGATCTATCTACGGATGGTTGTACATCGTTCAATCATGCAGCGGCTCCTTATTCATGTTGGTCAGTCTTTATTGTTCCATACAAACATCTTTCTTATATTAGTCATTCTTGAACTATAACATCCTGGTAGAAGCATTGATGTATATCTAAGGCCTCTTATTGATGAGCTAAAATTTTTTTGGTCCAATGGCATACATACTTTTGATGCATCGAAGAAACAAAATTTTGTAATGAAGACTGCATTCATGTAGACCATTAGCGATTTTTCTGCCTATGGGATGCTGTCAGGATAGAGTACTCATAGGAAGCTTTCATGTCCCTATTGCATGGAGAATATAAAATTATTTTAGCTTAAGCATGGTCGTAAGTCCTGCTAGTTTGATTGTCATCGTTAATTATTTCTCGAGCATCATCCTTTTTGAAAGCAGTGAGACAGTTTCAAGAGGAATAAGATAGAAAGGATCATGCACCCCCACTTCTTAATGGTATGAAAGTGTTTCAGAGGATATCCTAACTAGACGAAGTCCAGTTTGGCATGCTATTTGACAAGCAGAAGTCTCAATGGTTTGGTAGAATTCATAACTGGATGAAGTGAAGCATCTTCTAAAAATTACCATACTGGTTCAATTTGATTCGTCATAATCTTGACATTATGCATATTGAGAAAATTATATTCGATAATATTTTCTATACTGTTATAGTTGTTAAGAGCAAGATGAAGGATAATCTCAAGACTCGAGTAGATATGAAGAACATATACAAGCGTCCTCAGTTAGAGCTGGTTGAGGTGTCATTTGAGAAATTTCTAAAGTTGAAAGCATCTTATACCTTAACAAGGAAGCAGTTGAAGGACATTTGTAAATTATGTAAAAGTCTTAAATTCTCATATAGTTATGCAAGTAATCTAGCACGATACGTCAATGTTAAAGATTGCAGATTCTATGGGCTAAAAAGTCATGACTGCCATGTCTTCATACAGCGATTACTTTCATTGGCTTGACATGATCTCCTTCCCAACTCTATATAGAGTTCTTTTACCAAACTATCCACCGACCACATCTCTAGTCTTGAGGCTAACAGTGTAGAGACGATATGCAAGTTGGACAAGATATTCTCTTCTAGCTTCTTCAACTCCATAAAGCACCTCGTGATTCATCTGGCATATGAAGCTAGGATCGAAGGATCAGTGCAGTACAGATAGATGTATCCATTTGAAAGATATATGCACAGTCTCAAGAAAAAAGTGAAAAACAAGGCTCGAGTCAAAGGTTCTATTGTGGAGGCTTATATAATAGAGAAAATTTTAATTTTCAGTCAACACTAGTTTAACCCTCGTGTGCAGACAAAGCTGACTCAAGTGGCCCATCCGCCTCGTGGTACCTCCGACTCGACCAGAGGATAGAGAGCTCATCCACATTCAGAGCTGCTCGTAAGTACTATAACTTTAATTAATATATTTAGAATTTAGCTATTCTAGAGTTAACATTTATTTTTCAAAATTAATTTTGCAGTATGTTTAAAGAGCCTGGAGTATCTCATGTGGTTACCAGCATCATCCGATGCTTGATGCCGGGGTCAATGAACGAGTTCTCCAGCTAACCTTCTAGAGCTCGTGATGCAGCCTGAGAGATCTTTCGGATAAGTCAGAAATGTTTAATTTTTAAATTCATGATACATTTGTATTCTATTTATTAATACACGCTCCGATTCTACCTTACAGGAGTACTACCGATTCGAGACTCTCTAGGATGAGGAGACTGGCCTTCGGATCTTCAATGAGATGGCCACACGGAGGCTCCAGATGGCCTCTACAATCTCAAGCAGTCCATCATCGAGCATTCTGGTTCTCAATCACCATCGAACTAAAAGTCTCACAGGGATCACTAGATGCGAGCGGACGTATGGGAGGCCCTTTGCGACCAGTGGAGTAGCGAGTACTCCAGTAGGCGACAGAGGGTCCGATAGAATCGGACTATCCAGCAAAATTCGATTAGGCATATGGGTGGCTCCGTCGGTACATACATTGTCGCCGACAGACTGGTAAGAAATCTATATCAAAACTCTTCGCTAGAACTGTAAAAACTCTTATATATATGCTTTAATTAATTTAATTTTATTATTTCTTATTGTAGACACGGCAGTTGGATCATCCACCAGGCTAGCTGCAGTTGTGGGAGGCCACACACCAGTCTAGGAGGACTAGTGATTATTTAGATTCTAGGTCGCGATAGATCGTGGTAAGAATTTCAAATTGTATTTATTAAGTTGTTACAGGATCTGATATATATATTAGAACTAATGTATTTTTAAACTGTATAGGCAGATTATGCGGAATACATCGTTACGCGGCACGGCGATGACCCATCCACTCAGTCCCTCTTTGACCTTGAGGGATGGCTCAAGGTCACCGGAGGGGTGAGTAGGAGCCGGGTCATAAGATTCGATCACAACTTCGATCCTCCAGTGGCTCGATATTCTTCAGCGTCCTTACAAATCTCAACATCCTAGACTTGGAGCGATGCATACGTGGAGGAGGTCGTGCAGAGACTTCTAAGTCAGCGGCCTTAGAGCTTTCGAGATACTGTCCACGATATGATCGTGGAGATTCTTTGGGACCCGCAGTGTGCGACTAGCTGAACTCATTATTCCAACCATCACATCAGGTCATTCTATTAGTAAATTTTTTTATTTTTTAAGTTTTCATATTTAGAAGCTTCACATATTTAGGTTTAAGTTGGAAAAGGAGATCTAGGGGTTAAAAGTTCAATCTAACCATCCAATTGATGGGCCGGAGGTGTCTACAGTTTCATATCATCAAATGGAATATGTAGAAATAATATATTCAAAAATTGGAGTGTATTGAAAGATACGCCTCTATAATGAAAGATACGTCTCCATATTAAAATATTAATTATATTTTATTTTATTTTTATTTTAAGATGCTAGGACATCTGGCTCTCATCCACCAGTTATTGGAGAGGAGCAGGAGGACGACGAGGAGGATCTGGACTGTTTTTTTTTTATTTTGATACATTATATTTTTCTAATACTATTTATAAAATTATAAAATTTATATGTTTAATATAATATAATTAGATTTTTTATTTGTGTTCGTCATATTATCTTTGAATTTTAATTATAACAAGTGTTGGAAATCATAATTGATTGTGATTAATTAAAATAGATTTTAAAAAATATTATTATAAATTTTTTTAAAAAAATAAACTTAGATATTACCGACGATATTAGTGATGGCTTTAGCCGTTGCTAATAACAATATATATATTTTTTTAAAAAAATAAATATTACCAATGGCAATAGCAGCGGTGTCGCTCATGCTTATTAGCGATGGTATTAGTGACAACAAAGCCGTCGCTAATTATTTTTAAATTTTTTTAAAAATTTTATTTAAAAATAAGAAAACAAATAGCAATGAAATTTAGCCATTGCTAATGCCATCACTAATACCTATTATTACTGATGGCTAATAAATCTGTCGCTAATAAGGGCAATTAGTGACTAAGATTTTTCTGACCTTCAATTAGTGATGGGTTGCCGCCGCTAATAGTATTAGCGATGGCAAATCAACTATTAGCGATAGTTAATAGTCTAATTTCTTATAGTAAAATGAATAACTGTTGCTAATTCTTCCAAAACAAACTATCGCCTAGAAAAGATACCAAAATCTCAAAAAAATCACTGCTTTAGCATAAGAAACTGTTATCTTTTTTTTATTACAGCCATCATAAATACTTATTAAAAACTACTGCCTAAGATTCTGTTAGGCCACGATTATTTAGCCATTGACTTGTAACCAAAATACCATTGTCTTTAACTTTAGGCAACAGCTGCATAAGCAGTTGCCGGAAAGCTATTGTCAAAACTATCAGGCAACAGTTTTGGACCTTCAAGCAATGTTTTCTAGCTGTTGCCTAATATTAAGATTAAATTTTTTAATTATGAATTAAAATATTGTACAAAAATAAATCTTAGAGATAAATTTTGATTTTTCAAGTTATTGAATGGAAGTATAACTTATTCTAAAAGATCTATATAATTCATTTTTAGTTTTTCTGTAGCTACTCATTAATTTCTTCTATTGATTTCGATTTTTATTGTCTGCGTATTAATTTCTTCTACTGTCCTTGCATCAAACGAAAAGTTTCTCTACCCGGCCGATGACCCTTGATTTAGTATTCTAGTTCGGAACCGTGAAGGCATTAAATGCCGTACCCAGGAACGTTTTTTTTTAAACATCGACGGTTGCATGAATCTGGTTCCGGTCGGGTATTGGTCTTCCAGATACACTGCAAACAGTGAAAAAAAAAAACTAGGCATTGTGCCCAGGAAAAAAAAAAAGGAAAAAAAAACTAGTCATTGTGTGTTGGATAATAATATTCTGACAAAGTGCAAATATTAGTGTCTCTCTCTCCCCCTAAATACAGCGAAAATTTCTTAGCCCACACTCTATCCTATACGCATGCATCCTGCCTCCAATTGAGAGGAATCACGCCTGTAGACAGACTAAGCCTAATGCTCACGCGCGGAACCGGTATGCCAAGAAATGAGGCTGGAAAGGAAGAGTTGCCTTGAGTATCATCTGAACTAACGTTCGGTCATCTCATTCTCAACCTCATAAAGCATGCGTACACTATGGGGCAGTGGCATGTCTATGGAAAAAGAGGATGGGAGACTGGGCATTTACTGGAGAATATGTGATAATATTTTTAATTGAAAATCTCATTATATTTGTTTGATTTATTTCGTGGACCTCTGATTTGATGATAAAATTTCAAGTAAAGAGATATGCAATGTCATTAGGCACAAGTTGTTCTTTGGTCTTTAGACTTTGGCATAGAGGAAACTTCGGGCGGCCGCTGTTCCAACCGTCAAGTCTTTCAATAAACATTAAAGAAAACATGAGTCTAACATGAATATCACATTTTTTTTAAATAATACAACTTGTGTTGACAACATGCAACACGCATTATCATAAAGCCCATTAGGATCCAGCTGTTCTAGGTCTTGTCATAAAGAGAAGTTCAAGCGACCAGCCGACCACCATTAATTCCAACCACCAAGCCTCTGTTGAACATAAAATAAAATATAGATCTAACATGAACGCCAGCTCGATGCGGAAAAAGGAAACCAGGCATGAAACTACGCCCGCCCACTATGATTTTTGTTTGATGTAGACCATCTGCTTTTCCAACCCCGTCAATCCTTCCTCTCATATCCCCAACCGAATGTAAGTAAGTCTATATATAGGGGTTGTGGAATGGAATGACAGCAAGCAGAGCCAACGGTTGCGGCTTGCCCCTAGAAACAAAGGATGTCTCTCTCGCATGCTCCAAGCTCCAATTCATTTGGGCCATATGTTCTCATCTTTCTCTCCTTCTCTTTTATCTCGTTTTCCTTTCATCCTACGTCCGCTGCTACCCTAACCTTACAAAACCACACTGACCGGCTGGCCCTTCTATCCTTCAAGTCCTTGTTGTCCGATCCCTTGGGATCCTTGGTCTCATGGAACAACGAATCACTCCATTTCTGTAACTGGTGGGGCATCACTTGTGGTGGCCGACGGCACCCGCTACGTGTCACCGCCATAGATCTCGAGTCCCAGGGACTCGCTGGTTCTATATCACCCTCCTTAGCCAACCTTACCTTCCTTAGACGAATCAACCTAGCAAACAACCGATTCCATGGACAAATTCCGGCAGAGCTCAGCCTTCTTCCCCGGCTTCAGAACCTCAACCTGAGAGTAAATTCACTTGAAGGAGAGATTCCATCCAATTTGAGTCACTGCCCCAACCTCGAGTACCTCAGCCTAAGGAACAACATGCTTCAAGGAGAGATACCCAGAGAGTTCAGCTCCCATCGCAAGCTCCAAACGCTGATTGCCAGCAACAACAATCTTACAGGTCGCGTCCCGCCTCTGCTGGGGAGCAGTCCCTCCCTCACTGTCCTTCATCTAGGATACAATGGTCTTACAGGAGGTATCCCACCTTTTCTTGCAAATAGCTCATCCCTTCTTGTTGTCAATCTTTCAGGCAACGGGCTCATTGGAGAAATCCCGCATTCACTTTTTAATAGCTCGTCCCTCCAAGTCATTGATCTTTTTAACAACAGACTGACAGGTGGGGTGCCAACCTTCTCGATGATCCGTGCTTCTCCGCTCTTCCTTCTTGGTTTGTCAAAAAACTTACTCTCAGGAAGCATCCCTCCATCAATGGGAAACCTCTCCTCACTCCAGTATCTTTACCTTGCTGAAAACAACTTGGAGGGAAGTATTCCAGAAAGCTTAGGCAAGATTCCGGGCTTAGAAGTGATCGACCTATCCATAAACAACTTGTCCGGAAGAATGCCACCACCACTTTACAACCTCTCGTCACTCGCTTATTTGGGTGTGGGCGGGAACCGGCTCTTCGGGACCCTTCCACCAGACTTAGGCGTCACGCTTCCAAACCTTCAATCTCTGGTCATGCAATCCAACCTATTTCATGGGCCTATCCCAGCTTCATTATACAATGCTTCAAAGATTCAAATGCTCGATCTAGCCATGAACTCGTTCAAAGGGTTACTGTCCCCCAGTGTAGGATCCCTGAAAAATCTAGTCGAGCTAAATCTTGGGAGCAATCAGCTCCAAGCCAACGTTCGGAGCGTCCTCTATTCTTTGACCAATTGCACCCTTCTAGAGAGGTTGTATCTCCAACACAATAAGCTTGAGGGCACCCTCCAGGTGTCAATAGGCAATCTCTCCACAAAGCTTGAGAACTTGTTGATAGGAGGTAACCAAATATCTGGAACCGTCCCACTTGAGATTGGGAAACTTGTCAGCCTTACCGTTTTGTTTATGAATAAAAATCTTTTTACAGGTAGTGTCCCTCCTACCATCGGAAGGCTTCAGAACTTAATTCAACTAGACATATCTGGAAACAAATTTTCAGGCCCCATCCCATCTTCTATAGGAAATCTCACCCAATTAAATGAGCTTTACATGCAAGACAACGAACTGAGCAGCAATATCCCTGCAAGCGCCGGAGAATGTAGAAATTTGAATATATTAAACCTTTCGAATAATGCACTTGTTGGACCCATACCAAAGGAACTTGTTGCTCTCTCCTCACTAGCACGAGCCCTGGATCTATCGTATAATAATCTCTCTGGGCCAATTCCCATGGAAGTGGGTAGCTTGATCAACCTCGACTGTTTAAATGTCTCCAATAACCGGTTGTCAGGCGAAATTCCTAGCATTCTCGGTGCTTGTCAGCATTTGGAATACCTCCACTTGGAAGGCAACTTCTTTCGTGGAAGCATTCCACAATCCTTCATTAGCTTGAGAGGTGTCAAGGAGCTGGATCTTTCTCGAAACAACTTGTCTGGGCGAATTCCAGAATTCTTTGGGTCCTTTAGTTCTTTGCAGTATCTAAATTTGTCGTTCAATGACCTTGAAGGCGAAGTGCCTAAGGATGGTGTCTTTGGCAATTCCAGTGAAACTTTTGTCCTTGGGAACAAGAGGCTTTGTGGAGGCGATCCAAAGTTGCAACTACCACCATGCTCAATCGAAGCCTCCAAAAGAAACATATTCAAGAAAATTATCATAATCGCAAGTGTTGCAGCAATCTTATTCTTGTGTTTCCTGGTAATTCTTTTGCAACTGAGGAAGGGACGGGAAAAATCTCCATCTGTGCCCTCCCTGGAAGACAAGTACAGAATGATATCTTATACTGATATCCTCAAAGCTACTGATGGATTCTCTTCAGCCAATTTGGTGGGTACCGGAAGTTCTGGTTTTGTATATAAAGGGAAATTGGATGGTGAGGAGAAGTTCGTTGCTGTGAAGGTATTTAACATCCAACAAGTTGGAGCTCTGGAGAGTTTTAAAACCGAATGTGAAATCATAAGAAATGTTCGTCATTATAATCTTGTCAAAATCATCACTTCATGCTCAAGTATGGATTCTTCTGGTAATGATTTCAAAGCTCTAATCTTCGAGTACATGCCTAATGGGAGTTTGGAAGAGTGGTTGCATCCTAGAGCTCAGGAGTGTGATCAGACAAGAAACCTAAACCTGACTCAGAGGTTGAACATTGCCCTTGATGTGGCTTCTGCGCTATGTTATCTACATCACAACATTGAAGTGCCAGCGATTCACTGTGATCTAAAGCCAAGCAACGTTCTTCTTGACAATGACATGACCGCCCATGTGGGTGATTTTGGGCTTGCAAGGTTCCTCTCTACTTCCGGCTCTACAACGTCCGAAAAGTCAACAAGCTTAGTGGGGATAAAAGGAACGATTGGATATGTTGCACCAGGTAAAATTTGCATATATTTCCCCCACCCAAACCACCCCCCCACCTTGTTGCTTCTTCCTTCCAAAAATTTGGCATCAATTCTAACAACTCTCTGGCTCTGATCTCTCCTGCATAATACTAACTTTTTTACATTATTTTTTTTCTAGTAACAACTAGATATAGAAAACTCCTTCATAGTAGGGATGTTCCATTTAAAATTAAGTGATTGCTTAAAATATATGATCTCTTGTCAATGGAAAAAAAAAAAAAAACTATATGGATAAAATAAAATAAGACAACATTAATGGATGCAAAGAGAAAGATTATATGGTTAGTAGCTTCTTCACTTTCGTCCTTTTATATTCAAAGCAGTTTAATTTTTTTATTTTTTTCCATATGAAGGATAGAAATATAAAAGATTGCTTATATCTTTTCAGTGCCTAAACTTTTGGGTATTGGAATAAATTATTTTTTATGCATGCATTTGTTATTACCGTAAAAAAAGAAAATTATCTATTTTAAAATTTCCTATTCATACACGATTTTTAAATCTTTAAAAGTATTTCTTAAATAAGATAGCAAAAAGAAAAAACTCAAGAAAATGTTTTGCCATTTGATTGATGTTTTATGTCAAAAGAATTGTTGAAATAATTAGTGTAGAATATTGCTTAAAATATCTAATGATAGCAAATGTGTAAATACATGACTTCAATAAAAACAATAAATAATTTTCATCGACAAATTTTGATACTCTTTTAAGCATTTATTGTCTCTGGTTAAATTAATGAATGTATAATTAGCCCCCAAATGAAATCTATCTCCTCCCTTGTCAGTTTTCTTTTTCGAAAAAATAATCTATTGAAATAATTATTATAAAATTAGTATCAATTAGTTTTGATACTCTATTAGACATTTGCTATCTAATAAATGTATACATTGATTCCTGGATGAAATTTCTAGCTCCATCCCTATCAACTTTCCAATTTTCATTTTTTTTTAATTTTCTTTTATAAGCAATATCCTTTGTATGTGTATATCAATTTTTATATAATTAAAAGTGTGATCATTTAAAATGCAGAATATGCAATGGGTAGCCAAATATCCACACAAGGAGATGTGTATAGCTATGGAATACTATTGTTGGAGATGCTTACAGGAAAGAAGCCTACAAATAACATGTTTAAGGATGGCTTAAACCTTCATAAATTTGTCGATATGGCTTTCCCAGAAAGTGTCATGGAGATTTTGGATCCACAAATTTTGCAAAATGAGAGTGAAGAAGTTGATGGCAATATTAGAAATGATAATTTTAGTAGGATGCAATTGAGGAGATGCATAATTTCATTGATTAGAATTGGTCTCTTGTGCTCCAAGGAATCACCAAATGAACGACCAAGAATGAGAGATGTCACCACCAAGGTTCGTGTGGTCAAAGAAATGTCATCAATAGTTGAAATTAATGAAGAGGGAGCAAATTTGCCAGAATGAATAGAAGTGCACTATACATGGGTTATCAATGTTTAATAAAAGAGTTTCTTGTAACTATCGCATTTTTTCTAAGTTCTTCTACTTATTCTTTATATTTCTTTTTTCAAATATGTTTGCCCTGTCATCATATTATGTACTTAATGAAGCTAGCATTGATTGAGAGTAAATATATTGAAGTTTTTTAGAAAGAACAAATGAAGTTATTTAAGTAGAGGAGTGTCAACATCCATGAATGAAATCAATTTCAAGAATCCTATAAAAGGGAAGTGTTAAGAAGCACAAAGTCCCCACATCAAGTGGGCACAATTTTTTTTATTATTGTCCCAACTTGATTAAATCAATTTTTTCTATATGTTCACACATAGATGAATCAAGTGTTTTCATCTTTCAATAAAGAGTAAAGATTGGACAAGGTCCAACAAAAATATGGATGAATCAAGATACACCAATTGATTCAATAGAGTCCATCTTTCTGCAAAACATGAATTAGAACTTATCTAAATAGCAACACCCCTCCTCCTTTCATAAGGTTGCACTTGGCAGGAAGAGGAGGAATTTTGTGTTATCTTTATTGGCAGATGGAACTGACCCCTCGGCACAAAATAATGTATCTAATCAGTTCCATTCTTACTTCAATGGTTTATTTGGTGACTCAGTGGATCTGATTGTGATTATAGATTGGAACCTTCTATATAAAGATCAAACTATAGACTTGCAATCTTTGGTGGATAGCTTCTCCCTAAAAGAAATTTGGGACGCTTTGTTTTCATTAGGAAGCACTAAATCCCTTGGGTCCTATGGATTCCCACTTATAGCTGTGTCGAGTTTAATTTACTTATAATCAAATATAATTTATCATTTTGATTTAATTTTGGCACTGAACTAGTCACAATCATGCTTCATCGATGGTAAGCCAAACATATGCCATTATTCTACCAATGGCGAGCAACCATATTATTATATTTCAACTCATAGTTAATACACCATATTTCACATACGGCAAACTAGTCCAAATGCTTCTCCTTTTTCCCACTTTTATAATTTTGCAAAAATTCAATTTAATTATGTCACAACTATGATTATGTGCAGTTCATTATCTAAAATTGACTATTGATATCTAGATTTCGATGCTCAAGTGGAATTTAGAGCATTTCAAAAACTTGGGGATCCAACTGCAAGAAGACAAGTAGTCTGATACAACATTGCAATGGTATCTTTCACCTCTATGTTTTTTATTTTCAAAACTAGTTACAGCCATGATCTATTTTGTTATAAGCTAAACACAATACTACACCTCAACCCAAGCTAACCTAATACATACACCATATTTCTTGCATATTCAACCAATCCAGATACCATCCATGCTCCATCAAACAATTATATTAAAGTCATGATTTTTCTTTACTCTTCTATAATCAAGCACCAATTAATAAGGTTCATTTAATACTCAACTTAGTTTCCTTATAGTCTATGCAATATTAATTTATCAACACATGATATGCATATCAATATATAAAATATAAACAGTCATGCATGTGTGTGTGTGTGTATATATATATAACTTTTTATAATCATATGATTGTGTTAAAAAATTCTTACCTCTACAGATAACTAGCTGAAATATTGCAATCATTGACTAGCTCTTAGATCTACGAACTTAAGAGCAAAGCATTCCATTCAATACTATCTTGCCTAGGCAACTGCTCACTTACGGAGCCAGCCCTCATCATTTAAACATTATAAATGTTCAAGTGTTGCTCCTAGATTGATTTTGATGATTACAAAATAGTTTGAAGGGATACAAATATTTTTTATTTTGAAAAAGTCCTTATGCTCTACAGGGGCAAAATCGTAATTTCATCAAAACTCTGATTTGATAGTATCATCTTGTAGAGCAAATGATTTGTGATCTATTGATGAAGATTTCATTATTTTTGGACTTATATTTTTGAAGTTATGAAGGTTTGAAGTGCATGAGTCGACTCATAAGTCGACTCATGGCACAATAAGCTGATTGGCACGCAAAAATCCTGTTGGCACGCGACCTTTTTTGGCTTGGCACGGCTTGTGAGTCGACTCATGAGTCGACCCACAAGGCATGAGTCGACTCATGAGTCGACCTCTGTTAGTGTGGGCCAAAATTTTCAGAAACTTGTTTTTCTGGATGTTGCATCAGAGGTCGACTCATGAGTCGACCCCTGAAGTATGGGTCGACTCATGAGTCGACCCCTGCGACAGGATTTGCCTGTAACGGCTAGTTTTTGGCCAGATTTAGTTACTTTTAATGCTCACCTTTTGTGCTCTAACGGCTCTTTTTCTGCCTAGTTTGTTTTCCTTTGTTTCTTAAGGCTATAAAAGGTTTCAAAAGGTGGAAAACAACAAGGAGAAATATCAAATATCCAAGAGGCATTCAAGAGATTTGAAAAGAGAAAAGAAAGAGCATTCAAGAGGGCATTCAAGTGCATTCAAGAGAGGATTTCTCAAGCCAACTTCTCAATCTCATTCAAGAGCTCATTTAAAGCCTTCAAGAAGCCTTCAATCAAAGCTCACCAACTCCTCAAGCTTTTATTCCTTTTCTCATCCATTTTGAGGAAATCAAAGAAGGGCTTCTTCTTTTGAGTAAAGCGTATTTATTGTTATTCTCGCTCATTTAAGGAGCTATTCTTGTACTTATTTGTGCTCTAAACTGATTTTATCTTGTGAGTAATTGTTTTGTTTTGGAGGGTTTTCAAAACAAGGGAAGGTTGATCCGAACCTGAAATCGGAGTGTATTGGGTCGGTTTGTACCCGAGAAATAAGTGAACTAGCTTGAGATAGCTAGTGTCGGAGGTTCCGACGTTTGTATTCGGGTTGAATACAAAGTATAGTGGATTGGAATTTCCAAGTAGAAGCTTGGAGAGTGGATGTAGGTGCAAGGTTGGCACCGAACCACTATAAATCCTTGTGTTTGTGGCATGCTTTATTGTTTCTCTTTAATTCTCCATTATATCCTTGCATTCTTGCTTTAAGCAATTAATCTCAAACTAAAGTCTCTCTCCTCATTCATCAAGCTTTTGATATATATTTTTCATAAGTAATTAGTTAAGCTTAAATTTTTTAAAACCCAATTCACCCCTCCTCTTGGGTTGCATAGCTGGGCAACAAGTGGTATCAGAGCCCGGTGCTCTAGCCCTTCTTTGATCTAACAATCAAAGAGCCAAAGATCTATGGCAACCCACGTCGGCACTTCTCTAGCCGAGGGGCAATCCACCAACCGACCTACACTTTTCAATGGGTCTAATTACACCTATTGGAAAGCTCGGATGAAGATATTCATACAAGTACTAGACTATGATATGTGGAGTATCATAGTGAACGGTCCTCACACACCCACCAAGATTATAGATGGTGAGGAGTCAACCAAACCCGAAAGAGAATGGGATGAGGTTGATAAGAAATTGGCACAATTAAATGCTAAAGCTATGAATGTTCTTTATTGTGCACTTGATGCAAATGAATTTAATCGCATTTCTACCTGTGCATCTGCTAAAGAAATATGGGATAGGTTAGAAGTAACCCATGAGGGAACAAATCAAGTAAAAGAGTCCAAAATAAACATGCTTGTACATAAATATGAGCTATTTAAAATGGAGCATGATGAGTCCATAACTGCTATGTTTACTCGTTTTACTGATATAATTAATGGTTTGAAGAGTCTTGGCAAATCTTATACTAACAGTGAGCTTGTAAGAAAAATTCTCAGGTCATTGCCAAGAACTTGGGAAGCCAAGGTGACTGCCATCCAAGAAGCAAAGGACTTGAACACTCTACCTCTAGAAGAGCTTCTTGGATCCTTGATGACTCATGAGCTTAGCATGAAGCAACATCAAGAGGATGAAGTCAAAAAGAAAAGAACCATTGCCCTCAAATCCACAGCTTCTCCTGATGAAGAAATTGATGACACAGAAGATGAAGAACAGGATGAAGAGATGGCACTCATCACCCGGAGATTCAAGAAGTTCCTAAGAAAAAGGAAGCAGGGGATGAGAAAGAGACCTTTCACAAAAGGGGAACAAAGCAAAGAGAAAGAAAAAGATCAACCCCTTATATGCTATGAGTGCAAAAAGCCGGGGCATTTCAAATCCGAATGTCCACAACTGAAGAAAGGTCCCAAAAAGTTTAAGAAGAAGGCAATGATGGCCACATGGAGTGCGAGCGATGACTCAAGCTCCGATGAGGAGACTTCAACAGAACAAGCCAACCTGTGCCTTATGGCACATGAAAATGAGGTAATTTTGAAATCCCTAGTGAATTCACTTTTGAAGAATTGCATGAAGCCTTCAATGATTTAATTGATGAATTGAAGAAACTAGGAATGAAAAACAAAGAACTGAAATTGAAAAATCAATCCTTAGTAAAACAAGCTGAAAACCTTTCAATTGAAAAATCCACTTTGCTTCAAGAGAACCAAAGCCTAAAGAATGATATTAACAAGCTGAAACCTATAGTAGATAAGTTCACCTTAAGTTCAAACAAACTAAATATGATTCTTGAAAATCAAAAGGCCGTATATGATAAGGCTGGACTTGGTATAACCCCTTAAAGAAAAAAAATTTCTGAAAAATATTTATGTAAACTATTCAAGTAACAAGTCTGCCAATATTACTTGTTTTAAATGTGGTAGAATAGGACATAAATCTTACACTTGTGCAAACACAACTATAAAGAAAATATGGGTTCCAAAAGGAACCATTTTGACTAACCAAAAAGGACCCAAGAAAGCTTGGGTACCTAAAACAAAAACTTGACATTGGTTTGCAGGTGTGTCTAGCATCCCATGGAGAAAACAGGAAATGTATCTGGACAGTGGATTCTCGAGACACATGACTGGTGATGAATCACAATTCATCACGCTTGATGCTAAGGATGGAGGGATGGTCACCTTTGGAGATAATGGCAAAGGAAAGATCATCGGGATAGGTAACATTGGTATCACTCCCTCCAAATATATTGAAAATGTTTTGTTAGTTAAAGGTTTAAAGCATAACTTACTTAGCATTAGTCAATTTTGTGATAAAGGGTATAAAGTTGTTTTTGAATCATCTGTTTGTATTGTGATAGTCCTATTAATGATGGCATCAAATTTATAGGTCATAGACATGGCAATGTTTATATGGTAGATCTAAATGATTTAGCCAAATTAGACATGCAATGCCTAGTATCCTTAAATGCTAAAATTAATGAGACTAGTTGGCTTTGGCATCGTAGACTTGCTCACATTAGCATGCATTCTCTTTCAAAATTAATTAAGAAAGAATTAGTTCATGGCTTGCCTAAACTGAATTTTGAAAAAGATAGAATTTGTGATGCATGTCAACTAGGTAAGCAAACTAGAGTTTCATTTAAATCCAAAAATATTGTTTCAACTTCTAGACCTTTAGAGCTTTTGCATATGGACTTATTTGGACAACTAGAACCACTAGTCTAGGAGGAAAACGTATGGTTTTTAATTATAGATGATTACTCTCATTTTACTTGGGTTTTCTTTTTGGCACACAAAGATGAAACCTTTCATATTTTCACTAAATTTCATCGAAAAAGTCACTAATGAAAAAGGATTTTCAATTCAAAATATTAGAAGTGATCATGGAACTGAATTTGAAAATCAAGACTTTGAAAAATTTTGTGATGAAAATGGAATTGGCCATAACTTCTCTGCTCCTAGAACACCCCAACAAAATGGGGTAGTTGAAAGGAAAAACAGAACCTTAGAAGAAATGGCCCGTACCATGCTTTGTGAAAGCAACCTTCCAAGATATTTTTGGGCGGAAGCTATTAACACAGCATGTTACATTCTAAATCATGCTTTGATTAGACAATTTTTTAAGAAAACCCCCTATGAACTTTGGAAAGCAAGAAAACCAAATATTGCATATTTTCATGTTTTTGGTTGCCGATGTTTTGTATTAAATAATGGTAAGGAAAGACTTGGAAATTTGATGCAAAATCAGATGAAGCAATCTTTCTGGGTTACTCCTCCACTAGTAAAGCTTTTAGAGTTTTTAATAAAAGAACCCTAATAGTTGAGGAGTCCATTCATGTTGTCTTTGATGAATCTAACGATCTTCCTTCAAGGAAGAATGAGGGTGTTGATGATGCAGATCCATTAATAGAAGGTATGAAGGAGATCACTCTGAAAGATTAGCTACTCCAGAGGATAAGGGACAAGAAGACAAACAAGATGAGAGAGGTGAAGAAATTCAAGAACAACCTCAAGGTACAGATGACCTACCCAAGGAATGGAGGTATGTTCACAATCACCCTAAGGAGTTAATTATTGGTGATCCTATGCATGGGGTAAAAACCCACTCTTCACTAAGAGAAGTGTTTAATCATTGTGCTTTTGTATCTCATCTTGAACCAAAAACCATTGAAGAAGCTGAAAAAGATCATAATTGGATTAATGCAATGCAAGAGGAACTTAATCAATTTGAAAGAAATAATGTTTGGACTTTGGTTTCAAGACCTAAAAACTGTTCAATAATTGGCACAAAATGGATCTTTAGAAACAAATTAGATGAGCATGGTAATGTAATTAGAAATAAAGCAAGATTGGTTGCTAAAGGATATAATCAAGAAGAAGGAATTGATTTTGATGAAACCTTTGCACCTGTTGCTAGATTAGAAGCTATTAGACTTCTACTTGCATATGCTTGCTTTATGAAATTCAAATTATTTCAAATGGATGTTAAAAGTGTATTTTTAAATGGATTTATTGCTGAAGAAGTTTATGTAGAACAACTCCCTGGATTTGAAAATCATGCTTTTCCTAATCATGTTTTTAAATTAAATAAAGCTTTATATGGATTAAAACAAGCACCTAGAGCATGGTATGATAGACTAAGCAAATTTTTACTAAATAATGGTTTTTCAAGAGGTAATGTAGATACAACCCTCTTTATCAAAAGAGATCAAAATGATATGTTAGTTATACAAATTTATGTTGATGACATAATTTTTGGGTCTACTAATGAATCTCTTTGTCAAGACTTTGCTAAGCTTATGCAGGGGGAGTTCGAGATGAGCATGATGGGAGAACTCACCTTCTTCCTCGAACTCCAAATCAAACAATCAAAAGAGAGAATCTCCATCGCCCAAAGCAAGTACACCAAGGAACTACTCAAAAGATTTGGAATGGAGAACTCCAAACCCATTGGCACACCAATGAGTCCCTCATGTAAGCTTGACAAGGATGATGAAGGTAAATGTGTAGACTTAAAATACTATAGAGGCATGATTGGATCATTATTGTATCTAACTGCAAGTAGGCCTGATATCATGTTTAGTGTTTGTTTATGTGCTAGATATCAATCTAATCCTAAAGAATCTCATTTGAATGCTGTTAAAAGAATCCTTAGATACTTAAATGGTACTCAAACTTTAGGGTTATGGTACTCTAAGGACTCACAAATTGATCTATTAGGATATTCTGATGCTGACTTTGCTGGATGTAAATTAGATAGAAAAAGCACAAGTGGAACTTGTCAATTTCTTGGAGTTAACCTAATCTCATGGTTTAGCAAGAAACAAAATTCGGTAGCACTGTCTACGGCTGAGGCCGAATACATTACAGCCGGAAGTTGTTGTGCTCAAATCTTGTGGATTAAGCAACAACTCGAAGACTTTGGAATTAAACTTAATGAAACACCAATAAGATGTGACAACACAAGTGCCATAAATCTATCTAAAAATCCTATTCAACACTCAAGATCCAAACATATTGAAATAAGACATCACTTCATAAGAGAACATGTTCAAAACAAAAATATAATTCTTGAATATGTTTGCACCGAAAATCAATTAGCTGATATCTTTACAAAGGCCCTTAGTGAGGATAGATTCTGTGAAATTAGGAGAAATCTAGGAATTCTTGATCCATTTGCCTGAATTAATTTTTCAATTTCCAATGATTTATTGTCAAAATTTTTTAGAGCTTAATTTCCAACACCTTTCTTGGTCCCAAAAGCTTAAGTTTTTATTCTAAAAACTTATCTTAGAGCTAAACTCTTCTCCCCAAATTTTAAATTTTTCTGGAATTTATCCACATTTTTCCTGATTTTTTGAACTTCATGAGTCGACCCCCATGAGTCGACTCAATGGCAAACTTGTAAATCCCACCAACTTCCAAACGGGCTTAAGGTTTTTATATAAGGATTGCTGTTCGTGAGCCGACCCACACGGTCGTCTTCTTCCTTCCAAAACCCATCCTCCCCACTTCCATTAGCTCCCATTCCAAGACTCAAGCTTGTGGAACTTCTCCCGCCTTCTCTCCACTGCAAATCGCCTCTTGGGGAAAGGTCTTTTTGTGACTTCTTCCCTTGTTCATCACGGTTGGAGCGTGCCCTAGCACTCCACCGTCCCTCTCAAATCCACCCATTTTCTCCACCATAATTCCATTTCACTCTCTTGTGATCCTTCCTCCACTCTTTCACTTGCTCCTCAAGTCTCCTCGCCTGCTATTGAAGAGATTATGGCTCCAAAGATGAAGCTTCCCCAAAGGAGAAAGTCTGTCCGAGAACTTGAAGAAAATGTCAGAAAGAAAAGGCAAGCGGCACAGTCCTCCACTGCTCCCACTCCAACTTCAGTTCAAGGTCCTTCACATTCCTCTCAAAGCCCCAGTAAGAACCCTCTTTCAGATAGAAAAGTAGAAACGGGAAAAACATAGACTTCCGGTTCTTTGAAAATGAGGGATTTTCTTTTGCAACCAAGATCAAAAATCAAGGATGGAGTTTTTACTGTACCCTTAAAGAAGTCACCTATGTTGACCTAGTTAGGGAGTTTTATCAGAATCTAATTTATGGAAATGGGTCAGTAACTTCAACTGTAAAAGGGATTGATATTTGTCTGAATCCTGTTATCTTGGGGGAGATTTTACATTTGCCTAGTGAAGGTTATGCATATATGGAACTCCCTGTGAAAGAAGAAGGTGTTAGTGTTATTCTTGGGGTGCCTACCAAGGGAATCTGAATAAACTGGAAGCAAAGATATTACCTATAGAGATGAGAATTTTACATCAAATGGTCACCAAACTCTTCTTCCCTAGGAGTGGTAGGCACGATCTACTGTCTGGCAGGGATATATGTATTATGTTTCACATTATCACACAGACCCCCCTAAACCTCCCGGCACTTATGATTGAGGCCATGAGAGAAACTCTGAACAGATCTAAGGCACATTTGCCTTTTGGTATGGCCCTGACTAGAGTATTTAGGAGGTTTGGTGTTAGCTGTGAGGGGGAGGCTCCTACC
Organism: Elaeis guineensis; assembly: GCF_000442705.2. Lineage (NCBI taxonomy): Eukaryota > Viridiplantae > Streptophyta > Magnoliopsida > Arecales > Arecaceae > Elaeis > Elaeis guineensis. Next base: position 15,734,021 of record NC_026001.2, read on the forward strand.
AAGCTATCTCATGTTGACACTTTCAACCTACACACCTTGCACCGAATGGGTTTCACAAAGACTGGTGGTGGTTGGATCAGGGGAGCTGAGGAGAGAGCAGAGGAGAGAGCTGAGGAGAGAGCAGAGGAGAGAGCTGAGGAGACAGCTGGAGACAGAACTGAAGTCAGAGCTGAAGAAGAAGAAGGTCCATCATCTCCTATTCATGACTTCAGGGCAGCTTCACCAGATATACAGTTCTTTCCGGATCCAGAGGCTGGCCCTTCGGAGTTTACCAGGATGCCCACACCAGTGCATCAGCCAGAGAGCAGAGCACCTCCGTCAGAGTTCACACTGTCTGATGATCAGATTGAGCGGATTTCACAGCGTGTGGCTTCATTATTGTCTAGTCAGTGGAGCAGTACTACATTTGCACCAGGGGTTACTTCTTCTGATCAGACTTTGACTCCCCACATCTCCACAGTGTATCAGATGATGACAGATCAGTCCATCCGGATTCAGCAGCTTGAGGACTCTATTTTGAGATTGACTGGCAGAGTCCTTGACTTGCAGGGGCAAGTCTTTGACTTGGCCCATCCTCAGCCACAGGAGTCTTCGATTGAGGTCACTGATCTCACTGCAGAGGCTGGCAGACTTAGAGGAGCTCTTGAGGGCGGTTATGAGTTACTAAGGAAGGAGATCAGAGGATCGAGTGACTATGCGACTACCCAGTTCACTGCTCTTCTTCAGGCTGTTTCCAAGGCACTGACTGTACTTGATTCCATCAGACTTACCCTTTCTGTTCAGTCCCTAGCTTCTCAGCGTTCTCAGCCACCCAGTTCCTCCCGCTCGCCTGCTCGTACCAGTACTTCCACTCGTGCCAGAGGCAGACGGGGTAGAGGACGCACTTCTGATTCAGATCCATCTGCTCCTTATCACATTTCTGATGATTCCGATCATTGATTTATCTTGATCATTTCTAGATCCTAGGTGTTAGTGTTTTGTCCTTTCTAGGATCTGTATTTTGGGGCCATGTATTGACATGTGCTAGTTGGCTTTGTATGTTATGATCTATGTACTGAAACAATTATGGTTTTATGATATCATCTTTTTTTTCTTTGTAATGATGTTTATCATACTTTGGTTATATATTTCTCCTTTGTGGAATATTGTCTTCTCTTTGTGGTATTATCATCTTATGATTACTGTTAATAGTTGCTACATTAAGGGGGAGTAAACTCTACAGAAGAAGAAATTAAAGAATGCTTCACAAAAAGGAGGAGTTAACCTTGTATGATGATGTCAAAAAGGGGGAGAAATTAAACAAAAACAAATCCATCAAAAGCAAAAACTACAAATTATGATTATGAGAAATTAATAAATTGAAAATTTTAAGTACAAATCCCAAGTATACTGCAAATAAGTACCTTTTAAAATTACTTATACTCTGATTTGCTGTAAACATTTGGATATGCTCTGATAGGCTCCAACCTACTCTGATATATTGAATACATTGCTCTGATACATTGAAAAACTGTTTTTACTACTCTGATACATTGCTAAATTTTTCTCTGATACATTGTAAAATTGTCTTTCCTACACTGATACATTGCAAGATTTTCATTTCTCTTGCTCTGATACATCTTAAACTTAAATGCTCTAATACTCTTTCCAAATCAACTATTCAATATGCTTTGGCACACATGACTAGTTTTGAGAATTGAGAAAATTTTTCAAAATACAGTTTGCTCTGATAATAAAATCAAATTTTCTGCTCTAACACCAAAATAATTATTCAATGAGCATATCTTCTAATCTTTAAGCAAATGGACAAACTATTTATGTATATAACCATTTGTATCACATGCCAAAAGAATCATACTCTTTTCAAGCATATGCACCTAAAATGCAATCTTTTGAAATTCATGATTCATATAAATGCTTTTGTTCAAATATTTTGCCATCATCAAAAAGGGGGAGATTGTTGCTCCTAGATTGATTTTGATGATTACAAAACAGTTTGAAGGGATACAAATATTTTTTATTTTGAAAAAGTCCTTATGCTCTACAGGGGCAAAATCGTAATTTCATCAAAACTCTGATTTGATAGTATCATCTTGTAGAACAAATGATTTGTAATCTATTGATGAAGATTTCATTATTTTTGGACTTATATTTTTGAAGTTATGAAGGTTTGAAGTGCATGAGTCGACTCATGAGTCAACTCATGGCACAATGAGCTGATTGGCATGCTAAAATCCTGTTGGCACGCGACCTTTTTTGGCTTGGCACGGCTTGTGAGTCGACTCATGAGTCGACCCACAAGGCATGAGTCGACTCATGAGTCGACCTCTATTAGTGTGGGCCAAAATTTCCAGAAACTTGATTTTCTGGATGTTGCATCAGAGGTCGACTCATGAGTCGACCCCTGAAGCATGAGTCGACTCATGAGTCGACCCCTGCGACAGGATTTGCCTGTAACGGCTAGTTTTTGGCCAGATTTAGCTGCTTTTAATGCTCACCTTTTGTGCTCTAACGGCTCTTTTTCTGGCTAGTTTGTTTTCCTTTGTTTCTTAAGGCTATAAAAGGTTTCAAAAGGTGGAAAACAAGAAGAAGAGATATCCAAATATTCAAGAGGCATTCAAGAGATTTGAAAAGAGAAAAGAAAGAGCATTCAAGAGGGCATTCAAGTGCATTCAAGAGAGAGTTTCTCAAGCCAACTTCTCAACCTCATTCAAGAGCTCATTTAAAGCCTTCAAGAAGCCTTCAATCAAAGCTCACCAACTCCTCAAGCATTTATTCCTTTTCTCATCCATTTTGAGAAAATCAAAGAAGGGCTTCTTCTTTTGAGTAAAGCGTATTTATTGTTATACTCGCTCATTTAAGGAGCTATTCTTGTACTTATTTATGCTCTAAACTGATTTTATCTTGTGAGTAATTGTTTTGTTTTGGAGGGTTTCCAAAACAAGGGAAGGTTGATCCGAACCTGAAATTGGAGTGTATTGGGTCGGCTTGTACCCGGAAAATAAGTGGACTAGCTTGGGATAGCTAGTGTCGGAGGTTCCGACGTTTGTATTCGGGTTGAATACAAAGTATAGTGGATTGGAATTCCCAAGTAGAAGCTTGGGGAGTGGATGTAGGTGCAAGGTTGGCACCGAACCACTATAAATCCTTGTGTTTGTGGCATGCTTTATTGTTTCTCTTTAATTCTCCATTATATCCTTGCATTCTTGCTTTAAGCAATTAATCTCAAACTAAAGTCTCTCTCCTCATTCATCAAGCTTTTGATATATATTTTTCATAAGTAATTAGTTAAGCCTAAATTCTTTAAAACCCAATTCACCCCCCCTCTTGGGTTGCATAGCTGGGCAACAGAAGATTAGGAGTGGGTGACGGGGAGACGGTCGGAGACGGCTCCGTTGAACACTCCTTTAAGAACAAGGGTGCTGCGAAGACACACCCCTTCCTCTAGCGCCAATCCTTTAAGACAGTGCCTCTCAGGGCTTGGAGCTCTTCGGAATCTTGGGCGGAAGTAAGTTGTGCCCTATTAGCCAGCTGCCTCTGGAGACGAATGACTTCATCAGCCGTCGTCCGAAATCTCCCTTTATACTCTTCCACTTGCCGATGCCAGCTGGCCCACTGCACGTCGTGGCTCATCTCGGCGTCTTGAAGCTGCTTCTGAAGGTTGGAGACCTTCTGCGACCACTTCTGTCCGTCATCAACCTGGGCTAAGAGCCGGGATGAGTTTCCTTCCAGCTGGCCGATC
>NC_026001.2:15737862-15798397 GCF_000442705.2 Elaeis guineensis
ATTTTTTGTGGGCTACTACTGTCGAGACTGCTCTTAGTGCGAGGTGCCCTTGGCAGCTCTGCAGGGCCTTCTTTTATTGGCGGATAAAACGATCTAGCCGACCCCATGGATGAGCTTCTCAATCTCATCTTGGAGCTGGATATAATCCTCAATGTCATGGCCATGGTCCTAGTAGTAAGAAAATATTCTTCTATGGATGATTTTTGATCGAGACTTCATTCTTACTGCTCGAGGCAGTCGCTCCCTAATCTTATAGCAACCTGAGTTTTGGAGGCATTTAAAAAAGTATAATTAGTAAATCACCTCTAGGAAGACCGACGCCTTGGTGATTGGTGATGCTGTCCATGGGGGCTTTCGAGCCATCGGCCTCAGGGAGGGGTCTTGATCTTCACCGATGAGGTGGAGTTCTAGATCGTTGCTAATCCTTGGGAGATTGCCTTCGATCGGAGGAAGTTTAAGGTCTTTCTTTTTCTCCTTGATCTCGAGGTTGACCAAAATGCCATACTTCTAAAAAGCTTCATCAGCTCGAGCATATGTCTTAGCCTGATCAGCATCTCTATAAAGTCCTTCGAATACTTTTTCTCTATAGAGTAGAGAAGAAAATTCTTCTGGAGCCCATCTTTAAAGGCAATCAGTGACCAATTAGTCCAAGTCATGCACCTCCAAGATGATCGCTTCGAAGCAATTCATGTCGTCATGGAGGAGTTCTCCTTCCTCTGCTTAATGTTCATCAAGAAGCCAAATTGTCGGCACTGTCTTTTGTTGGCCATGATGGGCAACAAACAATCAGCTCATCTAGTCGAACGAATGGATAGAGCCTGCCTTCAGATCCAAGTACTAGTCTCGAGCCACCTTCTTAAGGGTAAAGGAGAAGGCTCGGCATAGAATCCCAGCACTTGCTCCTTGAAGAAACATGAGGGCCTTGAAGCTCTCCAAATAATCCATAGGGTCGGTTGACCTATCGTAGCTTTTCAGATGAGGCATCTTGAAGTTACTAGGCAATGGCTTTGCATAATTATGTTGTCAAAAGGTGGGTCGATGTGGAAGTAGACCTGCTTGCTCTGGTCCATGGCCTGATGCTAAAGTGCCCCAATCCATCAAATCATTTCTTGGAGTTTATGGTCCATGTCAAGATTGTAAATCATGAAGACTTCCATGTGATGTGATATGGACCAGCCTGGAGTGGATCTTTATCAGAGAGAGGAATTAGTGAGCATCTCCTCTGCTTAGTACTCTGGGCCGGCTTAGCCCAATTTGCCTTCCTCGATCTGGACTTTGTGGTGGAGATCGAGGAGGTAACTACTGGGCACCTCTTGCAGTGAATTTGGTTGCTACATGTCATTGACTACTGTGGTCAACATCTGTATCTAGATATCAGAGTGTTGAACTGGTTTGGATTTACCCCCACAACCAGCTAAAGGGATTATGGAGGTGCCTCCATTTGGGAATAGTATCCCAAAGCCAATCGTCAGCCTGTTGACGGTTGTGCTCATTTTTGTATATATACATGAATTATAAATTAATAAAAATTATTTTGATATTTTCATCACAAAATATTTCATCTTCTAATGAACTCCTATGTTGTGGTGAAGTCCTTAGGACTATTTAGACTCGACAAAGGAGGATTTATCATTTAGTCCTTAAATCTGTTTGCGACCAAATGATACGTTGTTACCAAAGATGACAACATTTATCAAGCATAGGTCATTGTGTGCCATATAGGTTGGTTGTCCTCTTAACCAATGAGTGTGGAGATACTGGTATGGCATACAGGTAAGATATAAGGTACATCTGCACTGAACGTGACCGACTCCGGAGCTATTTTTGCTGTCAAGATTTGCTCCGATGGAATATGGGTATAAATGTCCCTCCGACCTGAGACCGCCACGGTGACTTGCAAGCAACTCACTGTACTTAGGCACTGGACTACCTGAATTTCTAATTCAGTGACGAAAGGCTGCTGGGTGTAGTCAAGTACTTGACTTGTCAGTGCATGTGTCAAGATAGAATTGACCACTCCAGTTCAGGAGCTGTGTACAGTCGTGTTTCAATTTAGCAAAACCTTGGCCAGGATAGTCTTTGTGAGGAGTCACAGGACTGTTTGAGTTAAGCACGATTCGGATGATCTAATCAGGTTGACAGTTTAACCCTGAGTCGTCCTAAACACAGAGGTCAAAAGGATGAATTATACAGTAACCATATTCACGTAGGTTCTAAGTGTTGCGATTGCGACTATTCGACCTATCCGATCGTCGGGTACCATTACTAGATGGTCACTTCGATTAGTACAGAAATTGGTTCCTGGCTACTGGCTTAGGTTCGAACCTGCGGGTCACACACATTAGAGGTTCCTATCTGATTTGATGGCCGATGAAGAGTCCTAATGCTCGTGGACTATGAGTCCTACATGTTTGAGACTCTATGATCGAGAATCAGGATTCTCTGATCACGAGTCCCACATATTTTGGATACCGGAGTCAAGAGTCTCACTGGTTTGGGACTCTTCGATCAGGGTTACATATCGATGAATTTTGATGCCCGATTACCCATCGGATTTGGACTCAATATTTATGAGAGGTTAATTAGTGATTTGATCACTAATTAACTCAATTTGATTAAGTAATTATTTTTGGATCAAGTCCAATTAATTGGATTCAGTTGGGTTTGACCCGATTAGGTTAAGAGTTGACCTAATCGTCGAGATGATTTGGTCCCTGATTTGATCAGGAGTTGGACTTAATCAATTCCTGATTTGATTAGAATTTTATTGAGCCTAATTAAGCCTAATTTAGTTGAATTTAAATTAGTCTAATTGGGCCTAACTTATTTGGTTCAATTATGTTGGTTTAAATAATGAAACCACCTTGACCTATTCTCCCTGCGCCACCTCACTTCCACTGCGCCCATTTGAATTCACGAGAAGGAAGTTCTCATGAATTTTTCCTCACGAAAGCACTCCTCACACCCTACTTTAATACGCCAAATGAGTGGATAAGTATGATTGGTTGGCCATTCAAATTCAAAATAAAGTTTGAATTTGAATGAGCAATCAATCTTAGCACCTTGACCTTATCCTTTTTAGCACCCCATTTATTACACGAGAAAATGTTTCTCATGAAATCACTCATGCACAAATTTAGCCACACCCTCCTCTTCTCATGCCTTTAGTGGATAGGGATAAATTAGTTTTCATTTGAATTCAAAATTTGATTTGAATTCAAATGTGCAATTACTCATCTTTATCCTCTCACGATAAGACCTTGGTTGTTATTTTAAAAGGAGGAGAAGAGTGGGGCGTGTGCAAGAAAAAAAATTTGGAGAGAAAATCTGGGCGTGAGAAATCCTTGTGTGCAAGGTGAAGGTCTATATCCTTTCGAGAGAAAAGAAAGAAAAGAAAGAAAAAATATGCGCAGGGTTTCAGTGAGTTCTTCAAGATTTCAGCCTGAAGTTCAGGAAGTGAGAAGGTGAGCTACGAGTATCGTGAGCCCACCAAATTTTAGAGAGATCTTCAACATCCTCTCAAGCACGTCTGTTGATAATCTGGAGTATCCAAAGATCAGCAGACATCGATCGAAGGAGTTCGATCAGCATCGACCGTCGAAAGAGCTCTACAACGAGCTAGCACTCGTGAGGAGACGATCAGATCGGGAGCTTTGTGTGGATGATCCACAGAGGCCAGACACGCTGTGTGGCTACATCATGATGATCATACTCTCCTGACGGTGATCAAATTGCGACGATCTACTACCCGCACAAAGGTATTGTGTCCTGAATATATTACAGTAAAGTATTTACTGTTCAAATTTGAATTTTAAATTTAAATGCATGCATGCTATATATCATATTTAGATTCTAGTGTAGAGCAAATTTTATTAATTAATTATATTAATTAATAATTTCTACTGTAAAATAATAATTTTTAAAAAATTTAAAATTACCATTTTACCCCTGCACTGAATTTTCCCCATAAATGGTATCAGAGCAGATTCTTAGATATGATATATATATTTGCATGCGTAGATTAAGTTGTAATCTAAAAGTTTAAATTTAAAATTTAAAATTCAAAATTTAAAATTTGAATTTTGAAAGTTGTTCGAAATTCAAAATTCAAAAATTTGAAATTCAAAATTTAAATTTTGAATTTTGAAATTTGAAATTCAAAATTCAAAAATTCAAAATTTTAAAATTTAAAATTTGAAATTTGAAATTTAAAATTTGGTTGAAATTTCAAATTTGAAATTCAAAATTTAAAATTCAAAAATTTGAAATTTGAAATTTAAAATTTGTTTGAAATTTGAAATTTGAAATTTGAAATTCAAAATTTAAAATTTAAAATTTAAATTTTGAAATTGGTATATTTAGATATACTTGATCCAAGTAGCAAGTAATCGAATTAGGTTGGTTGCCATGGCCGTCCGGTCATAGGAGAAAAGTAGGGTTTAAAGGCCCTCTCTTTTCATTCGATGGGGTCTCCTATGGTGGTAGGGATGCCGATACGATTATATCCCATGCAAATGAAGTAGCGAAAGAAATATTCATAATTTATTTTGATTGAGTTATTTTCTGTTATGTAATTAGCAATAGGATTGCTATTTATGAAATGTGCTGATATATTTGTGAAATGAGTCAACATATTTGGTGAACAGAAAATAAAATCTTTCAAATTTGAAAATTATTTTCGAAATGCCAAATCCTGATCCATCAGTCCAAATACTTAATTAAAAGAATTAAGTGTTGTCTAGTAGGTCTAGAATTGTAAATTAAGACCTAAGACAATTGCATAAACTTGTGGGTCAATAGGTTAGATGGATTAGGTCCATAACTGGGTTAGATCTAAGGTTAGCTTAAAGAAATGGACTAAATTAGAGTAATTGGTCAAATCTAATCAAAAGTTGAATTAGATTAGGTCAAGGATACTCTAGACTCAACTCCAATAGTTGTAGTTGAATGGGTCCATGTCTTTAACTAGACCAAGATGGACTTAATTCATGGCTACGCGGTGGAACCCTATTTACTAAGTTGATCAAATTAAAACTAATGAATCGATTGGTGTCTAAGGTAAGTTTGGCAGTTTGACCAGTGATTTTTAAACGAAAGCTACTTGCAGTGATTCGATCTCTGACGAGTTAAAGGCTTATCCCCACCACTGATCTCACTTACCTGGCCAACCTGGTGAATTAAGTTTTGATTAGATCACTTGGTGATTAGGGCTCACCCATGTCATTAGGTAAATCAGTTTGACTGATTTTGGTGCTCCTAATGCTGGCTTAATTAAATCCTTTTTAATCTGACTTGGTGAAGTCAGTGGGAGGATTGAAATTGGCTGGTAATTTATCTTCTCATCTATTCTTTAATAAAATCCTCAAAAATTATTAGGTCCTAAAAATGATTAAGTTATATTGATAACTATTGCCCAGCTATACAACCCAAGAGGGGGGGGGTGAATTGGGTTTCTAAAAATTTTAAACTTACTTATACCTTATGAAAGATTGTTTAACAATAGCTAAATAAATAAGGAGAGTATAGTTGATTCAAGCTAATGGTTAAATGCAAGAATGCAAGAGAATAAAGAAGTTCTAGAAGGAGAGCAATTAAGCACGACACAAATAAGAGGATTTATAGTGGTTCGGTGCCAACCTTGCACCTACATCCACTCCCCAAGCTCCTACTTGAAATTTCAATCCACTAACTTGTATTCAACTTGAATACACTCGTCAGAACTCCGACTCTAGCTATCCCAAGCTAGTCCACTTATTTTTTGGGTACAAGCCAATCTAATATAATTCGATTCAAGGTTCGGATCAACCTTCCCACATTTTGAAACCTTTCCAAAACAAAAATAATAACTCAAAAGAGTATTACAATTTATAGCACAGAAAATACAAAAGAAGCTCCTTAATGAGCGAATGAGGCTTTAAATACACTTTACTCAAATAGAAGAAGCCTCTTTCCGATTTCCTCAAGGTGGTTGGAGACTTGAATGAGCACTTGAGGAGTTAGTGAACTTGAATTAAAAGCTTCTTGAATGCTTTGAGTGGGCTCTTGCTTAGGGTTGAAAAGTATGCTTGAAATCCTCTTTTCAAAAATCTTTCTCCTTGTTGATTCCCACCTTTTTGTTCCTTTTATAACATTTAGGAATGGTGGAGAGTAATCTGGGCTGAAATAGAGCCGTTAGACCACATTAAATGAGCATTAAATATACTTAAAATGGGTTAAAAACTAGCCATTGCAGAACTTTTTCATCATAGGGGTCGACTCATGGGGTCGACCTCCGTGGAAAACACAGAAAATAATGGTTCTGTAATTTTGGCTTAAAAATAGTAGAGGTCGACTCATGGGGTCGACTCATGCCTGGGGGTCGACCCATGGGGTCGACTCACAGACTGTGCCAGCCAAAAAATTCTACGTGCCAATCAACCCTTTGTGCCATGAGTCGACTCATGGGGTCGACTCAATTATACAAACATGAATATCTTTCAAAATACACATCCAAAAATTATAAAATTTTCTCCAATGGATCACAAATCTTCTGTTCTTCCTCTTGATATTTTCAAATCAGAATTTGATAAAATTATGATTTTGCTCCTGAAATCAATAAATCTTTTTCCAAGCGAAAATCATTAGTAACCCCTCAAATGCTTTGTAATCATCAAAATCAATTCAAGGAGCAACAATCTCTCCCTTTTTGATGATGACAAAATACTTGAGCAAAAGCATATATAAATATTGAGCATGAATTTCAAATTTATGAAGATGCATCATTTAATATTATAGCCATAGATTGGAATGAAATGCATCATAATAGTTTGAAGATATGTGAAATTTGCTACCAATTTGAAAATTGCTTATAAATGCATTTGCTTGGAAAGAAGAGCTGATTGGATTTTTTAGCATATGACACATGTGCCCATTTGCTTATATTGCTCATTTGCCTAACAATTTGATTGCTATTCTTAATTTGAAAATTTGCTCATTTGCTTAAATTGAAAATTTGCTCATTTGCTTAACAATTTGCTTTTGATTCTTTACTCCCCTTTTTCACAGCATCAATAGATTCTTTACTCCCCCTTTTTATATTTTCTCTATTCCTTCTTTTTATGGGATCAATTTTACTTCTTTAGCTCTTGATTGCACTCTCAAACTTATTGTTGCTCCCCCTTAATATAGAAACATAAAAGATATACCAATTGGATACCATATTGCAATTCATAGTATTTTACATTATGGATATGAGTTATTTTGCATACTCATAATTAAAAGCAACTTAATTCGAAAGTCATTCATTGAAAGTCAAAGAGTATATTATTTATAATCAAAAAGTGACTGATTACATAGTTGTTCCAATACATATGAGTAATTCAAAATACAAAAGTCAATCAGTCAACATCATTACATAGCCCAAAAGATAGATCCTAGACTAAAACTAAAGAGAAGACTAACTACATAGGATCTAGTAGAGATCATGACTGGATGGATCAGAGTCAGATGAATTGGAGATGGGGTGAGGAGATGAAAGATCATGTCCCGAGCTCGACCTCGACCCGTCTACCTCTGCCACGGGTGGAGGTGCCAGCACGAGTGGACGGGTGAGAAGATCCTGAAGGCTGAGAAGCAAAAGACTGAGCTACAAGAGAGAGTCTGATGGTGTCCAGAAGGTTTAAGGCTCTCGAAACAAACTGTAGCAGTGCAGTGAACTGGGTGGAAGCATGCTCACTAGAGCCTCTGATCTCTCTCCTTCAGAAAGTCAAATCCGCTCTCCAAGACTCCTCTAAGTCTGCTGCCTCCGCAGATAGGTCTGAGACCTCAGTGATGTCCTCATGTGGCTGTGGATGGGCTAGATCCAGTACTTACCTCTGCAAGTCGAATACTCTGGCAGTCAGTCTCACCACACAACCCTCAAGCTGCTGAATGCGAACTGACTGATCTATAATCATCTGGATAGTGGAGATGTGAGGGATCAGTGTCTAATCAGATACATCATGAATGTGGATCCCTGTGCAAAAGCTGAAGTACCCAACTATCGAGATAGTAAGGAAGCTACAGCTGAGAGATCATCTCTATCTGATCGTCAGCCAATCTGATCTCTGAGAAAAGTGCTCTGCTATCTGGCTGCTGGACTGGAGTGTGCCTCCTCGTAGACTCTGATGGCCAGCCTCGTGATCGAAATGAACTGAATGTCTGGAGATGCTGCCCTGAGATCACGGAGGGGTGAGGGTGGTCCTTCTTCCTAGCTCTTCCTCAGCTCTCTCTTCCACACCTTTAGTCCAACCACCATCTGTCTTAGTAAATCCCATGCGGTGCAAAGTATGACGGTTGATGGTGTCAGAGTGAGAAAGCCTAGCTACTGCCTCCCCCTCAAAGCTGATTCAAACCTCCTGAATACTAAAGTGAGGGCCATACCGAAAGGCAGATGTGCCTTGGATCTATTCAGGATTTCTCTCATAGCTTCTATCATTAATGCTGGGAGGTTTAGGGGGTTTGGGTAACACATGAAACATAATGCAGATGTCTCGGCCTAAGAGAGATCATGTCTACCACTTCTAGGGAAGAAAACTTTGTTACCATTTGATGTAGTATCCTCATCTCAATGGAAAGATCTTGGCCTCTAATTTGTTTAGGCTTCCCAAGAAGGTTCTTCCTAGAATCACATTAATTTCCTCCTCCTTAACTGGAGTTCCATATTTGTGTATCCCTCACAGGATAAATGAAGAATTTCTCCCAAAAGTATAGGATCTAGACTGATTTCTATACCCTTAACAGTGGATCTTACTGTTTCATTCCATAGCTCAAGTTCAGATAAAATTTCCTAACCAGATCCACATAGGTAATTTCTTTAAGTGAGCAGTAGAATTTTCAACCTTGATCCTTGATTTTTGATCTGATAGAGAACCCCTCCTTTTCAAAAAATCTGAAATCTATATTTTTCTCGGGTTCTACCTTCCTATCAGATAAGGAAATCTTACTGGGGCTTATTGGAGACCGAGAGGTAGCTGGAGCAGATGCGGAGTAGGGATTGAAGCTAAAGAGGTCTCGGTTGCCTGTTCTTCCGACGCAAGCCCTCTTCCATCCCGCGGACCGATTTTCTTCTTTGTGGGAGCTTCATTTTCGGAGCCATTTCACTGACGAGACTAGCAGGAACTTGGAGAGCAAATGTGAGGAGAGATGAGGGTTTCTAGTGGAAGGATAGGGATTTTTGAGGAGTGATACCCCGATTTGGAAGAGACGGGTAAAATCTAGGGCACGCTCAAACCGCTCCAAATAAGGGGAGAAGGGAGGAACTTGATTCCTAAGGGTCGATTTGAGGTGTAAGGGCGGTGGGAGAAGAGTCTTGAGGGAAAACTTGGGTTTGGAGAAGAAGAGAAGGGGACCTATGGCTTGGAGGAAGGAAGAAGACAATGAGTTGGGTCGGCTCAAGGAGGGATTTTCAACAAAAAGAAAGAGCCCGTGGGATTTGGCCAAAATTACAAGTTTGCCCTTGGGTCGACCCTAGGGGTCGACTCATGGCTCATAGAAATTCAGAAAAATGATGAAATAATTTTCAAAAAATTTGAAACTTTAGGAGAAGATATTTACTCAATGATCAATTATGAGAATGATAATTTTGAGCTTTTAAGCTCAAGAGAAATGATGAGAATTAAGTTCAAAGAGTTTTTGATATTGATCCCTTGAGATCAGAGAGATATTTAAGCAGATGGATCAAGGATTCTTAGTTCTCTCCTAATTTCACAAAATCTATCTTCACTTAGGGTCTTTGTAAAGATGTTGGCTAATTATTTTTCAGTACAAACATAGTCAAGAATTATGTCTTTATTTTGAACATGTTCTCTTATGAAATGATGTCTGATTTCAATATGTTTAGATCTAGAATGCTGAATTGAATTTTTAGTAAGATTTATAGCACTAGTGTTATCACATCTTATGGGAGTTTCATTAAGTTTGATACCAAAATCTTCGAGTTGTTGCTTAATCCATAAGATTTGAGCACAACAACTTTCGGCTGTAATATTTTGGCCTCGACCGTAGACAGTGCTACCGAATTTTATTTCTTGCTAAACCAGGAGATTAGGTTAACTCCAAAAAATTGATAAGTTTCAGTAGTACTTTTTTTATCTAATCTACATCCAGCAAAATCAGCATCTGAATATCCTATTAAGTCAATTAATGAGTCCTTAGAGTACCATAATCTTAGAGTTTGTGTACCATTTAAATATCTAAGGATTCTTTTAACTGCATTCAAGTGTGATTCTTTTGGATTTGATTGAAATCGAGCACAAAGACAAACACTAAACATAATATCAGGTCTACTAGCAGTTAAATATAGTAGAGAGCCAATTATACCTCTATAAAATTTTAAGTCTACACTTTTACATTTTCATCCTTGTCAAGCTTACATGAAGGGCTCATGGGTGTGTCAATTACTTTGGAGTTCTCCATTACAAATCTTTTGAGTAATTTCTTGTGTACTTGCTTTGGGTGATGGAGATTTTTTCTTTGTTTGTTTGATTTGGAGTCTGAGGAAGAATGTAAGTTCACCCATCATACTCATCTTGAACTCTCCTTGCATGAGCTTTGCAAAATTTTGACAAAGAGTTTCATTAGTAAACCCAAAAATAATGTCATCAACATATATTTGTATTACTAATATATCATCTTGATTTTTTTTAATGAAAAGGGTTGTGTCTACATTACCTCTTGAAAAACTATTATTAAGTAAAAATTTGCTTAGCCTTTATACCAAGCCCTGGTGCTTGTTTCAAACCATATAGAGCTTTATTTAATTTAAAAACATGATTAGGAAAAGCATGATTTTCAAAACCTGAGGGTTGTTCTACATAGACTTCTTCAGCAATATATCCATTTAAAAAGGCACTTTTGACATCTATTTGAAATAATTTAAATTTCATAAAGCAAGCATATGCAAGTAGAAGTCTAATTGCCTCTAATCTAGCAACAGGTGCAAAGGTCTCATCAAAATCAATTTTTTCTTCTTGATTATAACCTTTAGCAACCAATCTTGCTTTATTTCTTATTATATTTCCATGTTCATCTAATTTATTCCTAAAAACTCATTTTGTGCCAATTATTGAATAATTTTTAGGTCTTGATACTAAAGTCCATATATTATTTCTTTCAAATTGATTAAGTTCTTCCTGCATTGCATTAATCCAGTTATAATCTTTTTCAGCTTCTTCAATGATTTTAGGTTCAAGATGAGAGACAAAGGCAAAATGATTAAATGCATCTTTAAGTGAAGAACGAGTTCTTACACCCTGTGAAGGATCACCAATAATTAGTTCCTTGGGGTGATTGTGAACATACCTCCATTCTTTGGGTAGATCATTTGTATCTTGAGATTGTTCTTGTTGTTCTTCACCTCCCTCATCCTGTTTGTCTTCATGTTCCTCATCATCTTGAATTGTTGAATCTTTCAGAGTGATCTCCTTCATCCCATCTATAAGAGGTCTACATCATCAACACCTTCATTCTTTCTTGAAAGAAGATCGTTAGTTTATCAAAGACAACATGTATTGACTCCTCTACTACTAAGGTTCTTTTGTTAAAAACTCTAAAAGCTTTACTACAGGAGGAGTAACCAAGAAAGATTGCTTCATCAGATTTTACATCAAATTTTTCAAGTCTTTCTTTACCATTGTTTAACACAAAACATCGGCAACCAAAAACATAAAAATATGCAATATTAGGTTTTCTTCCTTTCCAAAGCTCATAGGGGTTTTCTTTAAAATTTATCTAATTAAAGCACGATTTAAAATGTAACATGCTGTGTTAATAGCTTCTGCCCAAAAATATCTTGGAAGGTTGCTTTCACATAGCATGGTACGAGCCATTTCTTTAAGGGTTCTATTTTTTCTTTCTACTACTCTATTTTGTTGGAGTGTCCTAGGTGCAGAAAAATTATGGCCTATTCTTTTTTCATCACAAAATTTTTCAAAGTCTTGATTTTCAAATTCGGTTCCATGATCACTTCGAATATTTTGAATTGAAAATTCTTTCTCATTTGTGACTTTTCGATAAAATTTAGAGAAAACTTGAAAAGTTTCATCCTTGTGTGCCAAAAAGAAAACCCAAGTAAAACGAGAGAAATCATCAATAATTATAAAACCATATCATTTTCCTCGTAGACTAGTAGTTCTAGTAGGTCCAAATAAATCCATGTGCAATAGCTCTAATGGTCTAAAAGTTGAAACAATATTTTTAGATTTGAATGAAACTCTTGTTTGTTTACCTAGTTGGCATGCATCACAGATTCTATCCTTTTCAAAGTTCAATTTTGGCAAACCAAGAATCAATTCCTTCTTAATGAGTTTTAAAAGTGAATGCATGCTAATATGTGCAAGCCTACGATGCCAAAGCCAACTAGTCTCATAAATCTTGGCATTCAAGGATACTAGGCATTTCATGTTTATCTTGGATAGATCATTCAAATCTACCATATTAACATTACCATGTCTATGTCCAACAAATTTAATGCCTTCATTAATAGGACTAGTTATAATGCAAACAGAAGATTCAAAAATAACTTTATATCCTTTATCACAAAATTGACTAATACTTAATAAATTATGCTTTAAACCATCTACTAACAAAATATTTTCAATGTCTTGAAGGGAGTGATACCAATGTTACCTATACCGATGATCTTTCCTTTACCATTGTCTCCAAAGGTGACCATCCCTCCATTTTTAGCATCAAGTGTGATGAATTAAGATTCATCACCAGTCATGTGTCTTGAGCATCCGCTATCAAGATACTATTTTCTGTTTGCTCCTTGGGATGCTAGACATACCTGCAGGCAAAAGTCAAGTTTTTGCTTTAGGTATCCAAGCTTTCTTGGGTCCTTTTTGGTTAGTCATAATGGTTCCTTTTGGAACCCATATTTTCTTTACATTTGAGTTTACAGATTTGTTAGAGAAACAAGTGTATGACTTGTGTCCTACTCTACCATATTTGAAGTAAGTAATATTAGAAAACTTGTTACTTGAAGAGTTTACACAGATGTTTTTCAGATACTTTTGTTTCTTCAAGGGGTTATATCCAAGTCCAGCCTTATCATACACGACCTTTTGATTTTCAAAAATCATATTAAGTTTATTAGAACTCAAGGTGAATTTTTTAACTATTGATTTTAGCTTGGCAATTTCATTCTTTAAATTTTGATTTTCTTGAAACAGAGTGGATTTTTCAATTGAAATGCTCTCATTTTGTTTCAATAAAGATTGGTTTTTTGATTTTAGATCTTTGTTCTTTATCTCTAGTTTCTTTAGTTCATCAATTAAATCATAAAAAGCTTCATGAAGTTCTTCAAAGGTAAAGTCACTAGGAGTTTCGGAATTTACCTCATTTTCATGTGCCATAAGGCACAAGTTGGCTTGTTCAGTTGAGTCTTCCTCTTCGGAGCTTGAGTCATCACTTCCACTCCAAGTGGCCATCATGGCCTTCTTCTTGTACTTCTTGAGACCCTTCTTCAGTTGTGGGCATTCAGACTTGAAGTGTCCCAATTTTTTACATTCATAGCAGATAAGGGGTTGGTCTTTATCCTTTTCTTTGCTATGTTCTCCTTTTATGAGTGGCCTCTTCCTCATTCCTTGTTTTCTTTTTCTCAAAAATTTCTTGAACCTTTTAGTAATGAGAGCCATCTCTTCATTCTGCTCTTCATTTTCGGTGTCATCAGTTTCTTCATCAAGTTAAGCTGTGGATTTGAGGGTGATTGTTCTCTTCTTTTTGACTTCTTCCTCTTGATGTTGTTTCATGCTCAGCTCATGTGTCATCAGTGATCCAAGAAGCTCTTCCAAAGGTAGGATGTTCAGATCTTTGGCTTCTTGGATAGCGATCACTTTGGCTTCCCAAGTTCTTGGTAAGGACCTGAGAATCTTTCTTACGAGCTCACTGTTAGAATAGGACTTATCAAGACTCTTTAAACCATTTATAATATCAGTAAAATGAGTAAACATTTCAGTTATAGATTCATCATGCTCCATTTTAAAAAGTTCATATTTATGCACGAGCATGTTAATTTTGGACTCCTTTACTTGATTAGTTCCTTCATGGATTACTTCAAATCTATCCCATATTTTTTTAGCAGACAAGCAAGTTGAAATGCAATTAAATTCATTAACATCAAGAGCACAATACAAAATATTCATAGCTTTAGCATTTAGTTGGATCATTTTCTTATCAATCTCATCCCAATCTTTTTCGGATTTGACTGATTCCACACCATCAATAATTTTAGTGGGTATGTGAGGGCCGTTTACTATGATACTCCACATATCATAGTCGAGTGCTTGAATGAAGATTTTCATCCAAGCTTTCCAATAGGTAAAGTTGGACCCATTGAAAAGTGGAGGTCGGTTAGTGGACTGCCCCTCGGCTAGAGAAGTGCCAACTTGAGTTGCCATAGATCTTTAGCTCTTTGATTGGTTAGATCAAAGTAGGGCTAGAGCATCGGGCTCTGATACCACTTGTTGCTCAGCTATGCAACCCAAGAGGGGGAGGTGAATTGGGTTTCTAAAAATTTTAAACTTATCTTATACCTTATGAAGATTGTTTAACAATAGCTAGAAAAATAAGAAGAGTATAGTTGATTCAAGGCTAATGGTTAAATACAAGAATACAAGAGAATAAAGAAGTTTTAGAAGGAGAGCAATTAAGCACGACACAAACAAGAGGATTTATAGTGGTTCGGTGCCAACCTTGCACCTACATCCACTCCCCAAGCTCCTACTTAGAAATTTCAATCCACTAACTTGTATTCAACTTGAATACACTCATCAAAACCTCCGACTCTAGCTATCCCAAGCTAGTCCACTTATTTTCTGGGTACAAGCCAACCCAATACAATCCGATTCAAGGTTTGGATCAACCTTCCCATGTTTTGGAATCCTTCCAAAATAAAAATAATAACTCAAAAGAGTATTATAATTTATAGCACAAAAAATATAAAAGAAGCTCCTTTAACGAGCGAATGAGGTTTTAAATACACTTTAATCAAATAGAAGAAGGCTCTTTTCGATTTTCTCAAGGTGGTTGGAGACATGAATGAGTACTTGAGGAGTTGGTGAACTTGAATTAAAAGCTTCTTGAATACTTTAAGTGGGCTCTTGCTTAGGGCTGAAAAGTATGCTTGAAATCCTCTTTTCAAAAATCTTTCTCTTTGTTGATTCTCACCGTTTTGTTCCTTTTATAACTTTTAGGAATGGTGGGGAGTAATCTGGGCTAAAATAGAGCCGTTAGACCATATTAAATGAGCATTAAATGCACTTAAAATGGGTTAAAAACTAACCGTTGCGAAACTTTTCTGTCACAGGGGTCGACTCATGGGGTCGACTCATGCTCATGGGTCGACTCATGGGGTCGACCTCTGTGGAAAACAACAGAAAATAATGGTTCTGTAATTTTGGCCTAAAAACAGCAGAGGTCGACTCATGGGGTCGACTCATGCCTGGGAGTCGACTCATGGGGTCGACTCATGGGGTCGACTCACAGACTGTGCCAGCCAAAAAATTCTATGTGCCAATCAGCCCTTTGTACCATGAGTCGACTCATGGAGTCGACTCAATTATACAAACATGAATATCTTTCAAAATACATATCCAAAAATTATAAAATTTTCTCCAATAGATCATAAATCTTCTGTTCTTCCTCTTGATATTTTCAAATTAAAATTTGGTAAAATTATGATTTTACCCCTGAAATACAATAAGTTTTTCCAAGCAAAAATCATTAGTAACCCCCTCAAATACTTTGTAATCATCAAAATCAATTCAAGGAGCAACAAGGTCGGCTCGACAGATTCATCCGACGTCGACTTTAAGGTAGGGAGGATCGACCGAGGGCCCTACCGCGGTTAGAGCCACCAAGGAGGGAGGAACAGCCTGACGATCAGCCTCCAACTGGGATCATCTACACCATCTCTGGAGGACCCCGACGGGGAGCAGCCAGTGGATCGACCGTACCACCCAAGCGGTAGAAGACTGAAGAGTCTATAACCTTTATTGAAGAAAATGCCTGAAAGATTCAATTTCCACATAATGATGCGGTTGTAGTTTCTTTAAATATTGCTGACTATGATGTACGCCGCATTCTTGTTGATAGTGGAAGCTCGATCAATATTCTGTTTTACGATGCATTCTCGAAAATATCCATTTCGGATGATCCATTAGGGCTGATAAACTCTCCGTTGGTAGGGTTCACTGGTGATGCTGTGCCAGTGGAAGGGGTAATAGCTTTAACCATGGTTACAGGCCGGTATCCAAAGCAATCAAGAGCACAAGTGGATTTTTTGGTAGTAAGGGCACCGTCTGCCTACAATGCAATACTCGACCGATCTGGCCTCAATGCCCTCCGAGCTGTGGTGTCGACCTACCACTTGAATCTGAAATTTTCTACTAGCCAGGGAGTCGGAGAGGTCAGAGGAGATCAAGCCCGGGCAAGACACTGCTACAACATAGCCCTTCAGAGAAAGGGATAGTCCGACCCCTATCCAGTTGATGGATTAGACACTTGCGACGACCTTGCTGAAGAATGGGGTGAGCCAATTGAAGATCTTGTCTCAATTCCTTTGAACGATGGGAATGAGGAGCATGTGGTGAAGATCAGCTCTAACCTAGGAGAAGAGGTACGGACACAGCTCATTAATTTTCTACAAAAGAATGCGGATGTTTTTGCTTGGGTCCCGACAGACATGCCAGGGATTGATGCGGGAGTCATGGAACACCGCCTGGTTGTTGATCCCAAACATCGACCAACGAAGAAAAAAATCTGAAGTCATGCACCGAAAAGGCAAGTGGCAATAGCTGAGGAAGTTGATAAACTCATGAAGGTCGGGTTCATCAGAGAAGTCAACTACCCGAACTGGGTCTCCAATGTGGTTCTCATCAAGAAGACGAACGGCAAGTGGAGGATGTGGATAGACTTCAAAAAGCTAAACAAAGCCTGCCTGAAGGATAGTTACCCTCTGCCTAGAATTGACCAATTAGTGGATGCAACCTCGGGCCATGAGCTTCTCACTTTTATGGATGTATTTTTTGGCTACAATCAAATTAGGATGGCACTGGAGGATGAAGAAAAAACCGCTTTTATTACTAACCGTGGTCTTTATTGTTATAGGGTCATGCCTTTTGGCCTAAAAAATGTAGGGGCGACCTACCAACGGCTGGTGAACAAGATCTTCAAAGAGCAGATCGGCCGCAACATGGAGGTCTACGTGGATGATATGCTTGTAAAAAGTAAATCCACAAAGAACCACGTTGCCGACCTTGAGGAGACCTTCAGCGCCCTCCAAAAATATAAGATGAAGCTGAACCCGGTCAAGTGCGCTTTTGGAGTAACCTCAGGAAAATTCTTGAGCTTCATGGTGTCGGGGCACGGGATCGAGGTAAATCCGAAAAAGATTCATGCCATCCAAGAAATGACCGCCCCGAAGTCAATAAAGGAAGTTCAGCGCCTTACTGGGAGAGTAGTAGCTTTGAATCACTTCGTCTCAAGGTCGGCCGAATGATGTCTGCCTTTCTTTCAGACCCTCAAGCAGTCGAAGAACTTCTGTTGGACCACTGAATGTCAGCAAGCATTCGAAAAATTAAAGAGCTACCTCAGCTCACCCCCGCTATTGACAAAGCCCGAACCCAGAGAGGAGTTGTTCCTGTACCTGGCGGTCTCCCCTGTGGCTCTCGCAGCAGTCCTGGTTAAGAAAGAAGCAAAAATTCAACGGTCGATCTACTACATCAGTCGAGTATTGAGAGATGCCGAAACCAGGTATACTAAGTTAGAGAAACTAACTTACGCCTTGTTGATTGCAGCTCAAAAGCTCCGACCTTACTTTCAAGGGCACACCATAACACTGCTCACTGACCAGCCGATCAAGGTGGTTCTTTATCGAGCGGATGCTTCCAGAAGGATAACGAAATGGACAGTCGAGCTCATAAAATTTGACATCAACTATCAACCTCGACCGATGATTAAAGCCCAGATATTAGCAGACTTCATAGTATAGTGCACTATTCTAGAAGAGGCCGAACTTGAACAAGGTGAAGCCGACAACTCAGGGCTCCAGTCGAATTCCCCTGAAGAAAGAATGGATCTCCCTGATGGTTTTTGGGCTCTCTACGTGGACGGTTCTTCCAACATGTCAGGCGCAGGTGCGGGCCTGATCTTGGTTAATCCAGAAGGAATTATTGCGGAGTACGTGCTGCGCTTTGAATTTTCTGCGATAAATAACAGAGCAGAATATGAAGCTCTGATTGCAGGATTGAGGATCGTCAAAGAGTTAAAAGTAGATCGGCTCCAAGTCTACAGTGACTCCCAATTGGTGGTGGGACAAGTCAGTGGAAACTATGAAGCTCGAGAGGACAGTATGGCCAAGTACCTCGAAAAGGTGAAAGAGATCGTCCCTGCCTTCGACAGCTTTGACATCAAGCAGATTCTAAGAGCAGAAAATATCAGGGCCAACCTTCTCTCCAAGTTGGCTACACTGGCTCCGACTGAACTACCCAAGGAAGTCTTCTTCGAGGTTCTGAAGTGCCCAAGTACGGAAGAACCGCAGCTTGTGATGAAGATCAACCATGAACCCAGCTGGATTGACCCACTGGTTGCATACCTCAAGGATGGGGTTCTTCCTCCTGATGCAAAGGAAGCTCGGAAGCTTAGGAACCAGGCCTCCCGATATATTCTTTATGAAGGCAAGCTGTACAAGAGATCGTACTCTTTGCTCCTTTTGAAATATCTCCGGTCTTCCGAGGCCGACTTCGCCTTGTGGGAGGTACATGAGGGAGTCTGCGAAAGTCATCTGGGGACCAGATCTTTATCCCACAAGCTGCTCCGACAAGGCTATTACTGGCCTACCATGTACCACAACTCCATCGAATATGTCAGAAGGTGTGATCGGTGTCAGAGATATGCAAATATCCAAAGGCAACCCGCCTCCGAACTTACACCCTTGAGTGCCCCATGGCCGTTTGCACAATGGGAGATGAATATCCTTGGACCTTTTTCCATGGCATCCGGACAGCGGAAGTTCCTCCTAGTGGCAATTGACTACTTCACCAAGTGGATCGAAGCTGAACCTTTGGCGAAAATTACAGAAGCTAAGGTGCAGGACTTCGTTTGGAAGTCAATTGTCTGTAGATTCGGCCTACCCAGAACTCTCATTACTGATAATGGGCGACAATTTGCTGGGGCAAGGTTTGCTGAATTTTGTGAGGACTTAAACATCTCCCACAACTTCATGTCAGTAGCCCATCCGCAAGCAAACGGTGAAGTCGAGGTTACTAACAAGACTCTGCTGCAAGGGATCAAGGCGAGACTTGAAAGAGCAAAGTGAACTTGGGTAGATGAGCTTTATCATGTATTGTGGGCATACCAAACTACCCAAAGACTGCCCACAGGGGAGACCCCCTTTGCCTTAGCCTTCGGAATAGAAGCCGTGATCCCGATCAAACTCAAACTCCCATCGGCATGAGTTGTGGCATTCGACGAGCAGCGCAACTCACAAGATCTCAAAGCCAACATCGACTTATTAGAAAAAAAGTGAAAGATAGCTCAAGTTCGGATGGCCGCCTACAAGCAGAAAGTGGCCCGCTACTACAACTCCCGGGTCAAGAGCAAGGCCTTCAGAGCGGGAGACTTAGTACTTCGACGAGCCGCTATCTCACAACCTCAGAATCAAGGGAAACTCGCCCCTAACTGGGAAGGCCCGTATGAAGTCAGGGAGGTGGTTCGGCCTGGAACATACTATTTGAAAGAGCTCGAAGGAGCAGACCTTTCACGACCATGAAATTCGAAAAATCTTCGAATGTACTACTGATAACTTTACCTTAAATAAAAGTTTCTTTCATATTCGTATATCTTTTCTTTTGGTATGAGCTTATAATGATAGGGAGTAGCTCCTTTAGACAATCAAAATTAAGCATGTCGGGAACAAGAGAAAAATCTCATCCTGACATGAATGAAAGCCCGATTATATAGAGACTGGATGGGGGGAGAGGCCCTTGCAACGGCCCTTATGTGCCCCCACAGCCATATTAGGAATAGGAGGAGAATCTCGTCCTAACATAAGCAAAATCGAAGACCCGATTATTTAAAGATCAGATGGGGGGAGAGGCCCTTACAACGGCCCTTATGTGCCCCCACAGTCATGTTAGGAATAGGAGGAGAACCTCATCCTAACATGAGCAAAGTCGAAGGCCCGATTATTTAAAGATCGGATGGGGGGAGAGGCTCTTACAACGGCCCTTATGTGCCCCCACAGCCATGTTAGGAACAGGAGGAGAACCTCATCCTAACACGAGCAAAGTCAAAGATCTGGTTATTTAAAGACCGGATGGGGAGAGAGGCCCTTACACCGGCCCTTATGTGCCCCAACAGCCATGTTAGGAATAGGAGGAGAACCTCATCCTAACATGAGCAAAGTCGAAGGCCCGATTATTTAAAGATCGGATGGGGGAAGAGGCCCTTACAACTGTCCTTATGTGCCCCCACAGCCATGTTAAGAACAGGAGGAGAACCTCATCTTAACATGAGCAAAGTCGAAGGTCTGGTTATTTAGAGACAGGATGAGAGGAGAGGCCCTTACAACGGTCCTTACGTGCCCCCACAGCCGACCTCATCCTAACATGAGCTGAAATTGATTGTGGCAGGAACAAGAAGAGAACCTCGTTCTGACACAAACGAAGATCTGGTCATTTGAGATCGGATGAAGGAAAAAGCCCCTCAGAAACTCTTCTACACCCCTACAATCCCGTTAGGAGCAGAAGGGAAAACCCTCGTCCTAATACAAAAAAGAAGAAGAAAAAGTGACGAGCTACACCAAAAAAAAAAAAAATGAACTACATCCGAGGTTCAAGGGACCTCGTCTCAACGAGGAAGAAAACCCTTGTCGAAAATCTCCAGTCCCTAAGAGCGAATTAATACAGTGATGACTAGGAATCTTCAAACAAAGCCGACCCTTAAAAAGATGGAAGATAAAAGAAGTTCGGTAAACGACAACTTAATGCAAGAAGGGACAAGGTAACGAAAAATTTTCTTTTCATTTCATTGGTAAAGTGCGCGTTACAAAGCCTTTGAAGGCCAAAAAAAAAAGAGCAACAAGAAAGGAAAGGAATACATAGAATAAAAGGCAAAAAAACTCTAAGGAAGTTCGACTTCATCAGACTTCGAACTCTCGATTCCAGCCATCATCGAAGATTGCTTTAAGTACCTGACTTCTTCTTCCAGTCCCCCTTTTGCTTCCCCCTTCCACGGGATCGGGAAGTACTCGCAGTCGAAGATGTACCACAAGCGCGGGCTCTGGGCGATCAAGGCGAAGCATGACCGAATCTGTCTCTTCTACCCTCGCCTTCTTCGCCAACCCAGAAGTTACAGTGCCTTCCCTCTTGTGGGCCTTGAGACTCTTGGCTAACATCCGAGCCGCGTCTGCACTCATATCTGCAATGAAGGAAGATCGGCACAGTTTAGAAATAGAGTCGTGAAGAAAGGGAGAGTTCTGGAGCTAACCTAGACTGGTCTGAAGGATGCAGAGATGCAGAGATGGGGACGACTCGAAGAACGCCTAAGGCCAAAAAGGACGCTGGAGAAGAACGGAACTCTCAAGAAGGAGGGACCGAAGAAACTTTCAGGCAAAGTGAAACCCCTGAAGGAGGGAGGTGGGTTTAAATAGGCGACGGAGTCCGATGCAATAATGACTGCAGGTCTCCTCTAGCCGATCTATAACCACCGCATGGCCCACTCACCGTGGCAGGCGGCTGAGAGTAGCCGACAACTGACAGAACCATTATTGCATCGTACCTAGAGCAGCACTCCAGCAAAAATTTCAAAAAAACTTTTTCGGGTCACCTCGATTTGAAAAGGCTCCAGCACCAGCACGCCAAACACCAAAATATCTAGAAACAATCAAGTACGAAAATCGAGGGAAGCAACTTCGATTGTAAAAATTTCTCTGTACTTCCTTCATTTAGAACCTGAACTTGAAAGTAGGGGGACTGGTGTTGGGTATAAAATACCCCCAGTCGAAGTTTGCAAAAGGCCGACCCTTCCAGGGCTCTTCCAGCTTCCGATCTTGTGTGGCGTCTTTCTGAACTCCCTCGACCATCTGAGCTTCCATAATACCATCCGGACTTCTTCGATAATGAGCTCCTCCATTCATGTACCAGGCTGCTCCAAATGCTCTTTGGGCTTCATTATCAGCCGACTTTCTACAGTGATTGGCTACCCTCTGAATCTCTTCCAGACTTCCTCCTGCCACGAGCATCTTTACTCCGAACTTCTTCCGAACTTCATCAATGTCCGAGCTTCTCCAATGGCAGGACTTCTACAGTAACCAGACTCCATCCAAGTTTCTACGATGGTCGATCGCCTTCCGGATTTCATCCGAGCTCCTACAAGAGTCGGATCTCTACTCTGAACTTCTATTCCAAGCAAACTTCATCCGAGCTCCTACAAGAATCGAACTCCATCTGAACTTCTACAGTAGATGGACCACAGACGAACTCCTACAACGGACAGGCTCCACCAGTCGGATCTATACTCCGAACTTCTTCCAGACTTCGTCAATGATCGAGCTTCTCCAGCGGGACTTCTGCAGTAAGAAGTCTCCATCCGAGATTCCACGACGACTAGCCTTCGTCCGAGCTTCTACAATAAGCAAACTTCATCCAGACTCCTACAACAGCCACAACGCCATCCAAACTTCTACAACAGAATTGAATCCCGGACTCCTCCAACGTTCGACCTTCCACAGTGTCCTCAAGACTCCTCCAGCGAACGGACCTCCACAACGCCATTCGAACTCCACTGTCAGTCAATCCTCTATCGGATTCCTCTTGAAATCGGACCTCTCTGACGGACAGTCCTCAGACGAGCTTCTACATCAGGCAAAACACCGACGGACTTCTCAAGCAATCGGACTCCTGCCGTACTTCTCCAACAGAAAGTCCCCGTCCGAGCTTCTATAGCAGATGACTTCTGCCTGTAGCACCAACGTCCAAGACTCCCGACAATAGTGGACTCATCAGCAACCTCGAAAACACCCGAGCCTCTCTTAGATTGCTAAGACAGAGAGCCATTTCGCTCCATCAGACATCCCAACCGAGCTTCAACCATCAGGTCCGAACTCTCTGGCAAGTCACGACAATGGCCACTACCCTACTCCACTCTCTGTAACGGATTTCACGTGGCTCCACCACTCTCTGACAAGTTGCGACAACGGACACCACTCCACTCTCCATAACAAACTTCATGTGGCCCTGAACGGCCCCCTAACACCACTACTCTTCGTAACAAACTCCACGTGGCCCTGAACGGCCCCCTGACGCCACTATTCTCCGTAACAAACTCTGTGTGACCCCGAACGGCCCACTACCAAGCGATTACAGATGTCGCTATCAATCAGTTATGCTCTCCGTCTATAAAAAGGGACCCCTAGATACATTCTTCTCTAAGCTCAAAAACTCTATCTCGAAACTCTGCTAAAATCCCATTTGAGTGCTCCATTTCTGTTGAGGTAGAGTACTGACTTGAGCATTGGAGGGTCTTGCTAGAGCACCCCCAACTCTGATTTAGACTTCTCTTGCAGGTCCCGACGGCGGACGTGATCTCCTCGACTCCAGCTTCTCCGACGTCGGCAGAATTCTGCACCAACAGTAGGATTGGCAAAATATGATCCGATCCATCAATTCTATCCATGTTCGATCTGTCATAAATAGTTTTGGGTTTAAGCTAAACAGGTTTGTGTCCCAAATGGATCGACTCGTTTAATCCATTTAATAATTGGATCGAATTCGGATTTTAGATATCTGATCCATTTAATCTGTTTAATCTGTTTAATATTCATGTTAGATTGAGTCAGATAATCTATTTAACATGTTTAACTTATTTCTAACTTATTTAATCTGATCTATTTTACCTGTTTAATCTATTTAAGACTTGTTTAATCTGTTTAAAATTTGTTTAATCTGTTTCTGACCCATTTAATCCAATCTGTTTAATTTGTTTAATCCGTTTAGCCTATTTAACTCATTTAACTTAATTTGATCTATTTAATAAATAGATTAAATAGGTTGGATCTGATTATCTGTTTAATACATAAATCGGATTCAGATTTGAATTTTTGATCCGTTTAATAAACAGATCGAATTTGAATTGATGATTTTCTGATCCGATCTATATTAATCTAGTCTATTTATGATCCGATCTGATCTAATTATCACCTCTATATATAGATAAATATAGTACAAGAGTGATTCATACGTACCTATGACTAGTGCATTGACCAGGGCTTCCACGACCTTATTCTCTAGAATGTCGGACTTGATATATTTTTAGCTGATCAAGGAATGCTTTTATAGATAGTGCATGTCAACTCTGCAAGCACTAACGAATTTTTTTAATGACAACTTTTAATTATATAGGCATTGGCTGTAATATTCTAAATAATGCCAATAAGACTTAGCTTTGAAAGTTGGCACTATTTTATAAGGGCACTCTTGTATGAGAGGCCGAAAATTTCCAACCTCACGATGGTATAAAACAATCAGAAAAGTATAAATCTATAAAATAATAATAATAATAATAATAATAATAATAATAATAATAATAATAATAATAATAATAATATTATTATTATTATTATTATTATTATTATTATTAAAAATATAATTTTTTATTGTAAATATATATGATATAAATGCAGGTAAATGTTGGCATGGATTTTCAATCATGTGAATTTCTTTTATTGAATAACGATAAAATTTGAATGTGACTCTTATATGTGACATACCAACTATTAGAGTGCTATTGACTAAACTTTATGCCTAACTTGACTTCTTGTGCCACTCTTAGTCATTTTGTTCGGTGGAGAGAACGATGTAGTAGTGAGCGGAGAAAGCCTTAAATGAAAGGGATTGAGCTGCATGGATTTCTACCTAATCTTAGCAAAACGGATGGAAAAATAGCCATTAGTGATATTTGGATGGCATGGAGATCTATGCGGAATAGACGGCGGAGGATCTGATAGGATTTGGATCCAAATCTGATCAACTTGAAGAAATTGATGGAAAAAATGGCCGTTAGTTATCCTTGGTTGAGATCCATGCAGATTAGATGGTGGAGGATCTTATAAGATTTGGCTCCGATCTGAATCACCCGAGTCGCATAATAGATTGAGCTTGATGGTGAGATGCTAAGAAATAGGGCCGGAAAGGGAGGTTTGCCTTAGGTGCCATCTGAAATCATGTCCGATGGAATCATGCTCAACCGCATAAAGCATGTGGAAACTATATGGGTAGTGTTATGTCTATGACTAAAGAATTGAAGATTGGGTATTTTCTGATGTCAATATTCAAAATATTTTTAATTTAAAATCCCGTTATATTTAAGTCATTTATTTGATGGACCTCTGATTTGATGATAAGATTTAACTAAAGCAGCGTGTAATATTATTACGTCAACCTAGGAACAAGTTGTTCTTTGGACCATGGTGAAATTTCAAATGACCGTTGCTCCAACCACCAAGTCTTCCACTAAGCATAAAAGAAAATATAAGTCAATATGGATTTCCACCTCGATGCCGCCACAGCTAGTCAAAGTAAATGAACGAGGAGGTAGAAAAAAAAGGGTCTAAAACTAAGTGCGGCCGTTTGGAAAAAAAAACGCGTTGACGAAAAGCAACACACGATATCATTAGGCGCACCATGATCAAGTTCTTCTTTTGACCCTGGTGTGCACTACATAGCCGTGCATCATGTGCTCGTGCACCGCATAGGATTGCACTAGGAGGTTAAAAAAATATCAAGCACTAAAGGAATGTTTGGTTAGAGATAGTGAAAGTCTGAAATCGAAATCGAAATGGATAACTTTCATTCCAACTATTTGGTTGGAAAGTGTTCTATTCTGATTTCGATTCTAGAATGAAATGGGAATGTCTCAATCTATATAAAACTCAATCCCTACTCTCCTCTATGGATTCAAATTTTCATTTCAATACCGATTTTGATTTTGATTCCGATCACGAACCAAATATTTCGAAGGATTTGATCATTCTCATTCCGATTCCAAATCATTCCGATTTCGATTACAAATCAAACACCCCCTAAATATCATATTTTTGAAAAATTATATGTATTGACCAAAGCCGACAATTATCATCATTAGGCCTACTAGGATCAAGCTTTAATTTCCTTGGACCCTGGCATGCGCCATATGGCTATACACCACAACACCATGGATGATGTAGGAGAAACTACATCCAACATGACACGCACCATAAGGCTGTGCATATTGGCAATCACAGCCATTTGTTCCCATAACAATGCATAGAAGTAAATGCTTGATAAATAAGGCCTATACAAATAAGCAACTATGATTGGTGACGTGTATGATCATATAGTGCATGCCATATAGGATAAAATTTATCAAACAAAAATCATATAGGGTGGGCACTACTAGATGATAAATCGATATATAATTTTAAGAACATATTTTTTTTATCTAGAGATATGTATTGGATCACTACTAAATATGCATCAAACAAACTTATAGTATGTATCAGGAAGTTAATGAATATGTATCACTAGGTCATGCGTTGTGTATTGATAAATATAATATTTTACAAATTATTGGTCAATTTACTGGGGGGGTGTATTAGATTGCTAAATTACTAACTTGCTAAGTATATATTATCTAACTATATACTATATATTGGTGAACTCTTTATTCTAAAAATTGTGTATCAATTTATTCGAAAGTATACATTAACTTTCTTAATGATTAATTTATTTAGTATATATCACATAATCACATAGTATATACTAATAAAAAGAATGTATCAAAAAGAGAAAGAAAAAAATATTATTTTTTTTAATCATGAATCTGATAATTCTATTAATACAAAAATTTTTAATTTTAATATTTATTTTTTAAATTAATATAAAAAAAATATGACAAACTATGAAATCCATCCCATAATTTTTTCTTTAAAGTTCACCCCATACAATTTTTGTTCTAATTTCTCCTCGGGGGGAGCAAATTCCATGCAAGCGATCGGCCAAGTCGTCACGCAAACATAAAAGAAAATATAAGTGGAACACCCACTTCGACACTACTGCTAGTCCATAGGCATGCACGAGGAGAAAATAAAGGGTCTAGCACAAAATGTCAATTTTTTGAGAAATTGTGGTACGTGCTGACAAAAATGGTAGACCTCCCGTTTGCTTATGGCAACAGGGAAACAAGGGAAAAGTCTCGCTCCATACACCTATGCTTCAAATAGCCGTGGATCTTGCATAAAATATTTATTTAATTATTGACTGTGAAAGAAAAAATAAGATCAAATTTTCTTACAGAGTGGTACATATTTTGAGGGATCCTCTGATTATTTTTCTCCTACATCCAAATACAAGGCAAGTGGTATTCTAAGGAAATATGTATCGATCTCATAATAGATACCATCTTGCCGAAAAAAAATAATAGTTCAATCTTTTTTCCTATAAGGCCAATAATTAACCTAAATTTTATGTTAAACAATATCTTTACCATTTTCTTGCATTACAGTATTTGTCAAGAATAATACTTTTTTTTTGGGTAAAGATTTATCAAGAATAATGTTGCTCCATCAAAAGTGCATTTCTTTTGAGCGGCATTGGATTAAATTTTGCCAGCCAAGTATTGGTTCTTTCTTTCTAATACTAATAAAATGCAAACTAAAATTTTAATAAATAATAATTAATACACACACTTTCTTATATATATATATATATATATATATGTGCACTCATTCTTGATACGGTTATGCTTACTTTGATGAGACAAAATGTTATGTCTTGACAAAGAGGTGTTCTTCTCGAAAACACCTGCAAAGTTGGACTGTCCTGTCATAAATGAAGAGTAAGTGGAAATAAAAACCAGAGTTATACTTTTTTTTTTTTCTCTTTTTTTGTTCTATCTTGACTTCTCGCAGAGTCTGGTTAGAGAATGAAATCACTGCTTTATGCCAGGAAAGAGAGAAGGATTTACAAAGAGAAGCTAGATAATTCTTCTCGGAAAGACAAGGAAGGCTGGGCTGCCCTGTTATGAATGACAAGAAGTGGAAAAAGAAACCGGAGTTATCATTTTTTTTTCTTTCTCCTTTTGTTGTTTTACCCTGACTTCTGCAGCATTTTTTCTTTGAGAAAATTCTTCCGTACAATTAAAGCAATATTTTTGTGTATCTATAAAAAATTTAAAGCTGTTTTTTCCTAGGATTTTGTTTTCGGACTTACCAAGCAGCATAACCTTTCCGTTAGCCGTCTCTGTTGGCCTTGCCACATAGCTAGCTCACAATATAGTTGGGTTCGTCAATGCAAATTTTGTTAGGATCTGTGCTACGGTAACTTTGAAGTCAGTCAACTACTGTCCTATGATTTTTTGCTGTTTTCTTGGCTCCTTTGGGTTCAACTCTTGCTTTTCAACTTCATGTCTGCATCCTGCATGCTGAAGAAAACTGTGCTCTTCTATCCCAAAAAAAAAAAAAAAGAAAAAGAAAACTGTGCTTCTTTCATTGGATTCCCTTTTTTTTCTTCAATCACTTCCGTGCAGAACTGATGTTTCTGATGAAGCTGGTGTGGGCTCTCTTTTTGGGTCCTTCTTTCTCTCTCTTATGTATATTCTCCCAATCTCTTTGTAAACCTTTTTCTACAGTTGAATAAAATTTCTGGTGACTAAGGTTTTTCCTAATCAGTCTCCATTTCTTCAAGCAAAAAAAAGGTACATTTCTACCAAAAAAAAAAAGTACATATATCTTTTTTTTTTTTGGGTAAGAGTCCGAAGTTGTATTGCAGAAAAAAAGACGAACTGTTTACAAAACAGAACACATCAAAACTATAAGGTTATACATAATGAAACAGACTATCACAAGGAAAACGAAGATTCAAAAGAAGCCCAATAAAGCCCCAGAACGAAAGAATAGTTGTGGCTGATCCAAAATATCCAGATATGTATATGCCAAAATCAGCATTTTACTAAAAAACAGCAAAGGAGATGAAGACACAGTGAGAGTAAGCAGCAGCAAATTACAGGGAGCATAAAACCGCTGCCATCAGAGCTTATGAGTGCCTGTATCATGAGATATGTGCTAGGATTTGCAAAAGAAAGCCATTCATCGGGGCAGCTGGAATTATGATGTTTAACAACAGAGAAAATGTACCAAGATTCCATGCCATGCAAAGCATAATGGATTTTGAGAGAAACAGATATAGCACCAGACGATTGAAGAATGCAGATTGCAGATTCGACTTGATGAGATAAATATCCATGACCAAACTGGCAGCGTAGGAGACAGCAATGATGACCAGGCATTAGGAGATAAGTGCTGCAAACCCAACTTGCCTGGTACCATTGCAGATGGCGAAAATAGGTTGTGGTCACTTTAAAGAACAAGGATAGATTAGATCCCAGAAGCAAGCAATGGGCAAATTTACAAGCAGTGATACCAAACAGCATAGTCATAACTGTTACAAAGTCCAAAACAGTGAGCTTGAGAAAGGAACAGCAGACGTCCATAGTATGAGAGTGATGTAGCCATGCTAAGTAATTCTACAGTCTTCTGTTATATTGGACCTCCTGACAGTGATGAACATCCAAGGAAGTAATGAAGACGGAATAAATGAGCCATAATATTTGAGGTCTTGTTCTCTGAAAACAGAATTGTTGAAAACTCCAAGTAATTGCATAAACCTTTAAACTGAAACCAGGGGACTATGCCATATATTATAAGATTCTTTGCAAGTAATAACAATATGTCGAAGATACAGCTGGAATTAATTGTGAAAGCTGTGAACAGTAAATTGATTGCAGCCAAAAATGAATCATGGTGAGGGCAATGTATATTGATAATGCTAAAACTGACAAAGCCTGACCAATAGAAGATCATATAGTGGCAATAATATGGTGACATATCTCATTGACTAAAGCATTTTTGCGTTGTTAAGGGACGGAGCATATATAGAAGCCGGACACAAAATGAGTAACCAACGAGTAAAATTCATTCTGTCATATCCCATGATGAGTTGATTTTATAACCAAATTGTATGTAAACATGAAATAAGGTGAATGGGATTTACATGAATTAACCTTATTTATATGTCCTTTTCTGACAAACAACCAAAATGTGCTAGTAGCATAAGTATACTACCCAAAGAATATGTCATATAATTTTTTTCTAAGAACATATCTATATCAAAGTAGTGTAATTTTTTTATAGATTTACCAATAAAAAAGCTTACAGTATACATCAATAAGCTATCTAGTATATATTATTTGCTCATGTATGTGCTGCACTCTGATAAATGCTATGTTTTGAAAATAGTGTATTGCTTTATCTACATATGTGTATTGGGATGTTGGATGAATAATTTACTAGATGTATATCAACTAGTCGTATACTGTGTACTGATAAATATTAAGTTCAGTAAACTATATATCAATTTAGCCATAGATGTGTATTAGATTTTTACTGGATGTATATCAAAAAAGCTTACAGTATGTATCATCTAATTATATATTTAGTGTGTATCGTATGGTCATATAATATGTATCATTATGTACTGAAAACGAGGAAGAAAGAGAATATCTTAATCACGAGACTAATAATTCTATTAGTAGAAAAAGTCTTTGATTTTTAAACTTATTCTTTAAGATTGGTATTAAGAAAAACATGTGAAGCCCACCCCATATGATATTTTATAGTGCCCCCTATATGATTTTTGTTTGTGTGTGTGTATGTTTATGTGTATATATTTTCCAAAAAAGTCACTCAAATATTTTGCACCATTTTGCTTGTTGAGGTACACAACTGATTTACTAAAGCATTTTAGTTTTGTTAATGGACACAAGCAGAAGCCAAACCCAAAATAAATAAACGTTATCATGCCTGAAACCCATCACCTGAGTCGACCATGTGATATAACCGCATAAATCCTAGGACAAGCTTTAGAGGTCATGCAAGACCTGTAACATGATTCCATCGCTCAAACTCAATGCTCAAACCCATTGAATGCTATGTTTCCTGCAACTTTGAAAGGAAAGAAAGAATTAGAGGTGTGAGCTTTATAGTCCAATAAGAATCCTATTATAAGGACACCAACATAATAATATAATTCAAAATAAGATATGAGTAATATTATAGAGAAATTATAAGCCACAAAATCTCGAGTCAAGGATCCAATATGACTCAATAGTTATATAAACATATATATCACAAATCCATTATAAATATCACATGTATGTTCACACAGCTTATCACTTATGTTTCATTAACATGTTCTAAATCAATAATTGTCTTTGATTTGAACTAATCATGATCATGCTTCGGTCCATAACTAGCAAACCATAAATCACACTTCGACCTGTGGTGATAATCCATAATAACCATGTTTCAACCCGCAATGACAAACCAAGATATCAATACTTCGGTCCGTGATGGCAAATTAGGAAGTCATGATTTGACCCATAACCGGCAATCTAAAGCGCCACAATTTGACCCATGATCGGCAATCCATATTATGATCACTAGTCTAAATCCTCTTACATAATTAATACATGATTTAGTAATTTGTATCAAATTTCTTGTCCAATTTCAAAGCAACAGATATCATATTTCCCAACCAAAACTATTAACATGTGACAAATATGTAATAAAGAATCATATATCCAACTTAAAACCAAAAATCATCATATATAGTACAAAAACATAAATACAGGTGATCTTGTAAAAAGATCTTTACTTCTATGGCTCCCAAATTCAAGTACAACAATCAATCTATGAACTCAAAGTCAAAGTGTTCTGCTCGACAGCTTCTTAAGCAGATAATTTCACCTCTACATAATCAAAATCAAACATAAAGATTATACATGATTAGAGATGGTGAAAAATTATGGTAAACGGCTATAATACTATAGGCCCAAGATCCCTCTCAGGGTTAATTGGTCAATCTAAGTGTATCCAGACATCTAGATGCTCTATTGATCCATAGAATTTCTGGAGAAGGAAATCCATGAAGAGATAGAAACTAGAGAGAGAAAGAACAAAATTAGAGAGAAAAAGTGTATAGCGGAGAGAGAAAGAGAGGAGAGAGAAAAGAGGAGTAATTATTTATTTTTTTCTTTTTTATTTTTCTTTTCTTTTTTCTTTTTTTTCTTTTTCTTCTCTCTCTCTTTTTCTTATTTTCTTCTTTCTATTTCCTTCTTTATGGAAACAAGGGAAGGGGAAAATGTATAGGGCCAGCCATACCCTTGGCAGCAACCATGATCGATGGCAACCTCTTGGCGCTAGCAATGATAGCTTTGGTCCTCAACAACCAAGGTAAAGTCATGTCCAGTGATGGTGGCCGCTCCGATGGAAGAAAGGAAAAGAAATAAAATAGGGGAAGATCCAGTCCCTTATGATGAAGAAAGTATGGCCATCAAAGACTTCCTAAAGTGCGAAAAGAAGAGATGAAGAAAGTATGGTGTCAATCTCAACTCCTGTGATGAATTAGTGGTAACTCTTCAGAAATACTCGATGGAAAGAACACAATAAATCTACAATTTCGCCAGTGATTTGGCTTTTGGGCAATATATAGAAGAAGAGCATCGTGAAGATTTATAGATAGGATTTAGGACTCTGGTGAGCTCTAAAGTCCCGATCTTGATAGCACTCAAAGAGCGAAGACAGACCAATGTGGGAACAAGTTGTCCAATAACTTTGGGGCCAAGTAAATTTCAAGCTACCATTCCAACTTTCAATTCTCTATCCAGTAATTGGAAGGAACACTACTACTATATTTGGTTGGGGTCATGAAAGGGTGGATGGAAAGGATTGGAAGGATGGATGGCCTCCATCCACTATTTGATTCAAAATGTTACAGAAAAAATGGATGAAAAAGATGGATTGTCCATCCACCCTAACCTACTATTTTGCATCCTCCCAAATTGGGAGGATGAAGAAAGGATGGATGGAGCATTGAAGGATGGACTTTAATATTGATAAAATTATCTCTCATTAATTTTTTGAATAAAAATATAATATTTTTTTTTATTTTTTCATTAATATTATTTATATATACTTATATATATATATTATTAATTATATACTATAAAATTTTATTAGTTATTGCTTATTTTTAATATATAATTTTTATAATTATAATTAAATAATTAGATTATCTTCTATTTTTTATTTATATTTATTATTTCTTAATTAACTATTTGTATAATATTAATTAAATATGTAAATTAAATTATAAATTAGTTAGTTATTTATATAATTAATTTATTAATAATTAATTTATAAAATTATGTATTAAATTAAATATTTATATAATTTTTAATATAATTATAGATTATAAAGATTATGAGCTTATAGATTTTTTATTTTTTTAGTATAAATAAGTATTATAAATTGATAATAATAATATTTTTATTAAATGGTAGTTTTGTAAACTGTTATAAATATATCATCCATCCTTCCTCTCATTCATTTTATATCAAACAGAGGAGGGAATCATTTCCATTCATTCTTCCAATTTTTATCAAACATATCAGAGAATGGATAAAATTCATCCATCTTTTTTTTTTTTCATCCATTCATTCTTCAATCCATATTTCCTGCCAAATAGAGGGTACGTCTGCGGGTAAGTGCCCACCTTGTACCACTCGCATTCCAAGTCAACAAGAGAGCAGTTCTGGCAGCGAGTGCTCGCTTACCTGCCACTGGTAATCAAGAGAAAGAAAATGAGGGCCTTCCAGCTTAACAATTTAATACTTGATATCAAATATTTGCAAGGGCATCACTCGTAGCCGCTTGTCACTCGTAAATAAGGTGACCTGCGATTGACCCAGCTCTGTGCGGATTGGTCACCTATCGTCCATTGGGTTATGTACGCAGACAGACATGTGTCGGTTACCAGCCAGTCGCCATCTGCTAGCTTATATATACCTAGATAGATGTGTTGGTTATTCGCACTATCTATCTCACAACGAGATGGTTCTGAAGGCTCTTCTCCTATTAATCATCCTCCTGTTGTCAGGAGGCTCTCTCTTGCCCACGGCCGCAGCTCCAAGAAGACGAGGTGGAGACTTTTCATTTTCTCGTTTTATGGGCAAATTTGATCCTCTTATATATATATATATATATATATATATATATATATATATATATATATATATATATATATATATTCGACATTTGGTGAGATTTTGAGAGATTGTTACAAAATCTATAATTATTTTTTTATTTTTATTCACAAAGCTTACGTCTGATCGTCTTACAGATTTTTTGAGAGATTGTTATGAAACCTAAAATTATTATTATTTTTTATTTTACAAAGCTTGGGTCCGAACGTCCTGTAATTTTTAAATATATCCTCATATACATATATTTTGATGGTCATCAAATCTTTGTGATTAGAATTCTTATGATAAAATTATTTATAATAAATTAGCATATCTTGTTAGAATTATTGAAATTTTGATATTAGATGCCTAAAATTCTTATTGTAGGTCCGAGTTCGTTATCTGATGCATTATTATGGCTATTGCAGGTCCGAATGGACCGTCGGGCTGTACTAACAACCCATCAAAGGTTTCACCATGTTCTCCTATTTGGGAGCCGCCACCACGCAAGAAGCCGTAGATGTCGAAGGCGCTGTAAAAGTACTACAATTGTTTTGCCTCTTTGTCCCTGTATTTTACCCTTCAGTGAACGCAAACATTAAAATGAAACCCGAAAGCTTGTAATTCGGATTTAAGTAAATTACTACCGGACTACATATGAGTATAATTCTTCCCATGAAGGTATTGGATTTTTTTTTATTTTGAAACCATGGAATGCTATCGATGCGGGCATATTTCGCAGTTCTGTTTTCAAATAAAGGCAGTCACAAGTCCAGCTCCCCTGTGGCTGCAACCATTCGCTCCACCTTTTAGATTGATTGCGAAGTTTATAGAGCCAATTCAGACCCAGCGAGAATTAGGAATGACAAAATCGATCCAATCCGATGGATATGCACTCTACCCAAACCCGATCAAACTCGAAAAATAAGATTTGACTGGGTTTGGATTCGGATTTGGGTAAAACCCGAAAACTGTAGCATGGGTATGGGTAAAGTATGGGTAGTGCTGTTTTCTATCCAAATCCGAATCCGAACCTGACCCAATCCTACAAGTATGGATAATATCCAAATCCATACCTGAATATATATGTTTATAATTCTGTTTTGGTAATTCTATTTTGGTTGATAATATGCATAAAATTATTTTAGTTATTTATATATTCTATGTTGAATTGTAATTCTATTTTTATGTTTGATTTTTATAAATCTGAACTTATAAATTATGTTCTATGTTGAATTGGTAATTTTGTTTTGATTGAAAATATGCATAAAATTATTTTGATTATTTATTTTTTTTGGGTATGGGATAGGCATGGGGTGGGTATGGGTTGGGTATGGAGAAATTAAAGGGTTATCCATAGATATCTCCGAACCTATTGGGTATGGGGATGGGTATCTCTTTTCTTACCCAATCAGATATCGGGTAGGGTTTGGGTATAGGGTATTAAGTTCGGATTCGGAGATGGATAGTACAATATCCGATCCAAATCCTATCTATTACCATCTCTAGTAAGAATTCCTTTGGAGCTATCGAAAAAGCCCATGGAG
Source organism: Elaeis guineensis (assembly GCF_000442705.2). Taxonomy (NCBI): domain Eukaryota; kingdom Viridiplantae; phylum Streptophyta; class Magnoliopsida; order Arecales; family Arecaceae; genus Elaeis; species Elaeis guineensis. The sequence continues at coordinate 15,773,544 of NC_026001.2, forward strand.
AAATGGCTCTAATTTACTTAATTTGGTCCGAGAAGAGCGGAGATCAAATCGGCAAGGTGCCCTCTCGCTTAGCCCACTTTAAACAAACCAAAGAGGGCGCCAATCTTTGACGGCTAAAATTCTTTAACAAGTCCTTTATTTTGATGTATCCAATACTTGGCCTTAGTGTATAAACATTATTTACATGCACGTACAATATAAGGATACATATGCATCGGAACAAGTCTAATAATTTGTGAAGCGCATATTTAGCTATGTGCGTGGACTAGATCTAAAAAGGATACTCTGCAAAGGCTAGATAAAGATTTTAGCAAAAGTTAACACTACATATTGCATCATAATTTTTTTCTTTTTGTTACTTTAAACAAACTAGGGAGCAAAACCACATGCCATGCACATGTAAATTAGTAAGCAATCGAAATGAGAAAATTTTAAAACCAGAAAACAACTTAAGAATCTCCTTGAAATTTGGCGTACCTAAATCATCATGCACGTGGTATCTTGGCAAAAATCGAATTGAATATTTGCATAGTTCCTTAAAATGCATGAATGCATTCTTGTAGCAACAAAACTGAGAACTAGAAGCATCACATATTAATATAATGTATATTGCATGGTGGCACAAATACAAAAATCTTATAGATTTTTAGGTTTTGCAGGTTTTTCTGAGAGCTAGGGTTGTTTAAAGTTTTAATGGGTTGGTCAAAAGTAAGTTTATTCTCATGGCATCTCTATATTTTCCAATTTCTGTTGTGATTCAGCTGTCATGAGGCTAGGAGTTATGCTTGTTTATGCATGTAAGAAATTGTTGTACATTGCTTTAAAAAACAAGTTCTCCGAAAGCTTTTACTTCTTTTCTTTTTTTGTTGCCTAGCTAGATAACCCAAGAGGGAGGGAATGAATTGTGTTTTCAAAAATTCAAGCAAGTATGTACTACTTTGCAAAATTAATTAGGTGAAGTATAGTTAATAGCAAGCTAAATGAAATGCAAGTAAAGAGAAATAGCCATACACACAAAGACAATCAATTTTTATAGTAGTTCAGTATAGTCCAAGTATCTACATCCACTCTCCAAGCTTCTATTTGAAATTTCACTATATTCTCAAGAATACAACAAGTTTATTTTATTGGGCTCGTAAACAATCCAATTGATTTTAATTCTGATCAACCAATCAAAACTTTTACAAGTCTTAATCTAAGACTCCCAAACTAATTTACAGGTTTGGATCAAACCTTCCCCCAAGTTTCAGACCCTTTGTAACTTATTATCGAAAAATTTAGATGAAACAATTGGACAACAAAAGAAAAGCTTCTTAAATGAACCGATTGTTGTTGATGAAGCTTACTTGGAGAAGACTTGAATGCTTGCACTTAATGCCCTTTCTTTTATCCTTGATTGCCTTCACGAGAATCAAAAAGAATGGTTAGGAAGTGGTTGAACTCTCTTGAATGAAGTAAATACTGAAAAAGGACTTCTTTTGCTTTGAACAAGTTCTCTCTTGTGTTCACTTGATTTCTCTTATTTTTCATTTAATTTTATCTAGTTTTATCTTCACTTTCTTTCTAGTTTCTCTCTCTACTTTTTCTCTCTATGAATTTTCTTTCACTATAATTATCTCTATTTCCATGAAGTTTTGTCTCTCTAAGGTTAGTCCAAAGAAGAGCTTTCTTTCAATGATGTTGATCAAGCTTAATGAAAGGTCTTGATCCATAGTCATTGGGCGGCGTGCTGGCACCTATTTTGACCAAACTAAATATGGTTAGATTTGATCATCCATAATTTTTATTGAATTATCTGTATACTAATTCAATCATAATTTGATGAAATCATCTTAATTGACACAAGATCTTTTGAATATCGTTGGAATTTTGTGAGAGATTAAAGTTGATTTTAATTAATTATTATTAATTCTATTATAATACAATGATATCATATTTTAAATGTCTTGCATGCTTATAGAGAGAGTTCTCTATGAATATATGATGGTTATCATGATCCTAGGCTCACGATCTCGAGTCGGAGGCATGACATAAAGTATAGGGGAATGAAGGGGTAGTCCCATATCTTTATATGGCAAAAGGATGGGAGATTGGGCATTTTCTAAAGTCAATATTCAAAATATTTGTAATTTAAAATCCTTTTATATCTAAATGATTTATTTTGTGGGCCTTTGATTTGATGATAAAATTTCAAGTAAAACGACGTGCAATATCGTTAGGCCCACCTAGGAACAAGTTGTTCTTTGGACCTTGGCATAGAGGAAACTCCCACTAAACATTAAAGGACACATAATGTCTAACATGAATGCCACCTTTTTGGAAAAAATGTAACGCGTGTTGACAAAAAGCAACACATGTTATCATTAGGCCCACCTAGGATCAAGTTGTTCCTTGCACCTTCGACTGCTGTTCCAACGACCAAGTCTTCCAATAAACATAAAACAAAATATATGTCTAACATGAAATGCCCAGTTTGGTGGGAATGCACGAGGAGAGAAAGGGTCTAGCAAGAAGTGCCACCTTCGTGAGAAAATATAAAATGTTGTTGACGGTAAGCTTAGATGATTAAATATTGATGGCAACAAGGTGACTAGGGAAAAGTCCGGGCTGCAAACACCTATACTTGAAATAACAGTGGGATTTTGCATAAAAGATTTATCTAAAAGAAGACCGTCTAGTGAGTGATAGGCTTGAGAGAGAAACTCTCATGACCAAAAAAGGGTTTCCTTGCTGTTGTAATCATCTGTGAGGTTTTGGGAGACAGGATTTTATTTTGGCTTTGATCGTTGGCTTTGGAATCTAGGGTTTCTGCTTTAGTTTTTTTTTCGTTCGGCCTGGGAGTGTTGTCATCGTCTTTTCGGTTGGGTTAGCATTTTGCTTGTCATCATCCTAGTGAGTTTTGGGATCTAGGGTTTTTGTTGTGATCTTGTTGTTGGGCTTGGGAGTATTTGTCATCATCTTTTCGGGTGGGTTTAGGGTTTTACTTGCTCTGTTTTGGTGGGTTTTTGTGATCATAGACTTTGATGAGTCCATCTCTGTCCGAGCTTGTGAGGCGAAGAAGATGGCAGATTTACCTGATCATAATTCCTCTGATGGAAATCGGGATGCTGTGCGGGATGCTGCTGGTGATAAGAAAGGCAAAGCAAAGGTTCAGGTTTCATCCTCCTACTCTTTTCACTAGCTTAGAACCCCGTGCTATGCACAGTATATATTTATTTATTTTTAAATAATATTTTTATAAATTAAAAATTTAATATAATATAAAAGATATCATGGATGATATCAAATGTTCTAAATGAAAATATAAATATTTAAAATATTTAAAAAATATAATATTCAAAAAATATTTTATTTTATTTAACTATTCTATTCTATTTATTTTATATATATTTTAAATTCATATCAATTTTGAGATATCAAAAGGTTATGTTTCCTAAGTCATCTACCGTAACTTTCATCAGGGTACTCCCATCTTTAGCAGAAAGACAAGGCATGGAGCAGGCCGTGTAAGTGTATGCTTAAAATTTTTTCACCCACATGGAATACCTTCGTTGAGGAACAATCACTATTAATAATTAACATGGATATTAGAAGTTTGAAAATTCTTAAATTTATCAAAGGAAGATAAATTTGTTATTTGTTTCCTATCTCAATAAGGACTCAATTCACTAAAATTTTATATTTTTACTTGATAAAAGTGCTTGATTGTGCTGGATACCGAGGATTTCTTATTATGGTTTTTTAACTTCTTTTGTTCAGATTTTTCCTTTGGTTGGATCCTCTCAAGGTTTCTTTGTAATATATTATATGATTTTCCTTTGGTTTAGTTGGATCTAATGTCTATTGTTGCAAAAAGATTTTTTTTTTTTTAGTTTCTTTTGGTCGAATTTGACCTAAATGAAGTGTAGTGAGGTTGTTTGTTTATGTTATATAGATTTCTTAGATTTGCTTCGTCGTTTCAATTTATTTTTTATCATTAAGTATTTCTTTGAATTGTTTTTTTGATGATTAATGATTCTTTTGTTTTTTTGATGAGTTTTTGTTGTATGGGAAAAAAAAAGGTGGTTTCTTATTTTTTCTTTGTTGATTTTTGTTTGATTTCTTTAGAAACACAGGATCAACCGTAGGGAGAGCCGAAAAGTAATTAACAGGGATAACTTTTCGAGTGATGGAATAGTATTATACCATGGAACATCCACTCACTCACTTATGTGGTATAAGTACAGTCCCCGATGCATATACGGCAATCGCATCAGAGATCCGGTGAACCTCACGTCACATTATGTAGGTGGGTCCTATGCATTTTCAAGTTCCAACACACTACGGTGCATTTCTCTCTTTCGCATTGTAAAGTAATAGTAGTGGTCATGCGCTTTTTTTTTGTTCCTTTTTTGAGTACGCGATAACATAGTTTATTACCATATTGAACACGTCATCACAACCGTCCACCCACCAGTCAATGGCTCTCTTCGAAGCCCAAGAAATCGTTATGTCGTTCGCATCCTCTCCTGGTCCAACCAAACCTTCTATTCGGGCCAGACATTGACAGAACCCAGTCAAACTCTCCAATCCACTCTGATGTTTGCCCAAAATACAAAATGTTATTCTTATATTGCTGCCACATGGTGGATGGAGGCTTCTCTATTGAGAGATCTCTATTTATATATATATATATATATATATATATATATATATATATTAGATTGGTGGTGAGTCGATTCAGGATCCAAGTACGAATAGAAGATCCCCTCCTCTGGTGTCTTTCAATTTGCGTGGGTGGAATTATGTAGGGTTAGCATATTCAGCGAGGAATATGACTGTGGATCCAAACCAGCCGTGGAGTCAAGTGGTGCAAGGTCAAAGCAGATTCTGATGGGAGATGGCTAAAACATCTGATGCATAGATTGCGCAGTTGGAGTAGAGATTCTCTAAGGTCATTCAATTTATTGAAGAAGAACTTCAACCTTCATCTAATGCTTACAATTAGCCTTGCTAGGTACGTAAGTTCTTAGGTAAAGGATTTCCTTTGGAGTTTATTGAAAAAGAGATGCATATGAGATGGAATGTACAAGGTGGGTTCCATGTTTTAGCCTTGTCCAAAGGATTACTGCCTTTCCAGTGTCCTTTGAAGGAGGCTAGAGAACGTATCCTTGAAAGGGGACCATGGTCGTTAGCTGGGCAATTACTTGTCCTAGAACCATAGAGACCAAAGTTTCATCCTGGCTGGGACACACTCAGCCAGCTGAGGGTCTAGTTGTGGTTACCAGTTCTTCCATTGGAGTTATGGGATGCAAAAAAGATCATCAAAGTTGCATCTGTTGCTGGTAAGCCTTTGTTTTTAGATGAATGGACGTTAAATTCTTCACAAATGGGGTATGCTCATATTTCTGTTTTCTGGACTTGAATAAGTCTATTTGCCTAGGAGCAAGGGTCCAGGCACTATAAGAAAATGGCCTTTTTGCGATGATATTTTTTACGACAGAAATATTTTCATCGCAAATAAAGCTATTTGCGATGTAATATATTTTTCATCGATAAAAAAAAATATTTACAATGATTTCATTTTTTCATCGCAAATAAAGAATATTAGCGACGAAAAATAGATTTTCGCCATAAATAAATGATTATTTTTGATGATTTTTTTCATCATAAATAATAAAATATTATTTAAATTTTAAATATCTAAATATTAGTGATGAAAATATTTTCATCATAAATAATTCAAATTTTTACAACAAAAAATGCTTTTTCGTTGCAAATAATCTTTATTTACGACCAAAAATTTTTATCACCAATATTTGAAGAGAAATAAAAAATTTAAAATATCAAATATTATAGATTATTTATGATGTAAGTTTTTATCATAAATAATTTAATTATTTATGATAAAAATATTATTTTCATCGTAAATAAGCATTATTAACGATGAAACTTTTCATCATTAATATTTAAAAAAAGTTAAAAAATTTAAAAATTAAAGATTATTTATGATGAATTGAAATACATCATAGATAACATAAATATTTATGATAGAAAATAATTTTTTCATCACCAAACACTAATCATTTATGATGAAAATTTTTATCGCTAATATGTGAAAAATAAAAAAATTTAAAAATTCAAAAGGTAAGCTATTTGTGACTAATAAAAATATTATCTCACCAATAATTGATTATTTATGACCAACTATCTTTATCATAAATAATTAAAAAAAAATAAAAATTTAAAAATTACAGACTATTTGCGATGAAACTTTACGTCGTAAATAATCAACTATTTGCAACAAAAATTTTATTTTCTATCAAAAAATTATTGGTTATTTATGATAAATATTTTTCATCACTAATATATGAAAAATAAAAAAAATTAATTTTTAAAAATGACAGTATTAGGGACGTAAAAAATTTTCATCATAAATCATTAAGCGCATTTGCGATGGAAGATATTATTTTCCATCGCTAATAAACCTATTTTAAAAATTTAAAAATAAAAGATAATTTGTGATGAAAATATTTTATCATAAATAATTCACTATTTGTGATACTAAATCGAATAACCATCATAAAATCATTGCTTATTTATGATGTATACCTTTCGTCGTCAATATTTGAAAAATAAAAAAATTTAAAATTTTAAAAACTAGACTGTTAGCGATGGAATAAAATATTTCCATTGCTAATGGCTTTTTTAACGACAAAAAATTTCATCACTAATATTTTAAAAATTTTAAAAATTTTAAAAAACTTTTCTATTGAAGGATGTTTAGATATATTATAGTAATTTTTTTTATATTCATAAAAATAAATATTAGATAGTTTTTAAAAAATAATATGTGCATAAGAAAAGTATGTAGAATATTAAGATTCATATGTAGTAATATAAGAAAAAAATAAAATTAAAAAAATATTAAAAATTTTTTATTTTTTTAATAAAGACTTAATTGATTCCAATTTAGGATCTATTTGAATGGTTGGATCCAAAATATTATGAAACTCAAAAATCAGTCCTAGACAATGGTAAAATAGGTTAAGCTCGCTTATAATTCTGTATATTTGATGGTTGGCTTATGCATCTCATAGAATTTTAGGCCCAACTATCTAAATAATTGCTTAATTGGATTCAAAGTTGCAAGCTACAAGCACATGCTGGTCACTTCAAGGCCTAGATGGGATCATCCAACCCACATGCGTCCGATTATACACAATTTAAAATACTAGGGATCTAATCAAAACTTTAACTTAAAAAATTCCAAACTGATGATCTGGTTCCTTATCTAATTCATGGTTCCGAAGCCTAGAAAAATGCCTACATTAAGCATAAACAATAGAACAAGCATTCAAACTAAACAACACTATCCCTGATAAGGTTTTAGTTAATAATAGGTATGGCCGATTAAGTTGGAGCTATGTTATGGAAGATGGCAGTATCATTATCCCAGAAGGACAACAATGTCTGAAAATTACTTTATGCTGCCAACGTTCTTGAATAGCAAGGCTGGATGCTGGAAAAAGAGTTTTACATTTATAATTGCTTTATTCTATCCATCTCCATCTTATCTATAACGTAAAATTTGAAGATCTCAAGCTGTATGCTTTAATATTATTCCTTGAAATTTTTAAATATCCTCGTATCTGTCGACCATTAGAACCTTTTGAAATTACCACAACATTTTAAAAAGAAAAAAAGAAGAAATTTAACGCAAGTTTCTTAAAAAAATGGAAATTTCTTTTTTTAGTAATTATTAGCGATGAAAAAGACTTTTCATCGCTAATAATTTAATTAACAATAAAAATTTATCATGTAAATAACTTTTTTGTTGGAAAAATTTTTTTATCGAAAAATATTTTGGTAGAAACTATTAGTGACAGAAACTTTCCATCGCTAAAAATTTATTAGTGACGATATCTATTGTTTCATCGTAAATAATATTTTTGGTGGGGGGAAAATAATTTTTTTAGCAATTTTTTTTTTGACAGGAACTATTAGCGACAAAAATTAGTTATATCGTAAACAACATTATTAGCGATGAAAAACTTTTTTTCATCGTAAATTATTTTTTTGTTTAAATCATTAGTGATGAAAATTTTTATTAGCGATGAAAATTTTTGTCACTAATACATCGCGTCTCGTCAAGTCCCATCTGAAACCCATTTTCTTCCCCGATGCCCCCCACTGTGCTTTCACGTGCCCCCCCCCCCGCGTCCCCCTCTTTGCTCTGCCTCCTCTCCCGACCGTCGAGTTCATCGCCGTCACCGTCCTCAATCGCCGTCACCGTCCTCAATCGCCGTCGCCGTCGCTGTCGCAGTTGCATCTGCCGATAAGGTAAGCTTTCTTTTTTTTTTTGGGGGGGGGGGTTCTCGGGCCATCGGTGGGCCGTCGGGGATGGGGAGACATCGACAGGGATGGGCTGGGCCGTTGGGGATGGGGCCGGGCAGGTGGTGCCTACATCCGCCACCACTAATCCATCTTTGTTTTTCTTTGTTCTTTTGTCGGGCCAACGGGCCGGCGTGGACGGTGCTGGGGCCCGGTCGGGCCGGCATGGATGGGTGGGTCAGGTTGGGCTTGGTTGGTCCGAAGTGGATGGGGTTGGGGCCGGCAGGCACGGGGATGGGGACAGGTGGGTCGGGGCCGGCGGGCACGGGGACGGGGATGGGGACAGAGATGGGAATGGGTTGGTCGGGTCGGGTCGGGTCGGATGGGTGGGCCAAGTCGGGCCGGTGCGGACGGGGTCAGGCCAGTGGAGATGAGGCCGGGGCGGACTGGCAGGGACGGGGTTGGGTTTGGGCCGGGTCAGGTCGAGCCAGGCCGGGGTGGGTCGGGTCTGGTTGGGTCGGTTTCGGATCGGGCCAGGGCCTCTGGGGATGGGTCCAAGGATGGGGCCGGGCCGGTCCGACAGGGTGGGTCGGGCCGGGTCGGATCGGACATGGCCGACGGTGCCTGCATCCACCGTCGGTAATCCATCTTTGTTTTTTTTTTGTTCTTTTGTCTGGCCACCGGGCCGGCATGGACTGGTGGGCCGGATCGGGCCTAGTCGAGCCAGTGTGGACGAGGCCGGCGAGCATGGGGATGGGTGGGCTGGGGTCAGCGGGCATAAGGACGGGGATGAGGACGGGTGGGCCGGGGTGGATGGGTGGGTCAGGTCGGGCCGGATCGGGCTGGGGCGGATGGGGTCGGGCTGGTGAAGACAAGGTCGGGGCGGGTCGATGGGGATGGGGCCGGGGTCAGGCCAGGTCGGGTCGGGCCGGGCTGGGGCGGGTCGGGCCGGGCTGGGGCGAGTCCGGGCCAGGTCATTTTCGGGTTAGGTTGGGGCCTTCATGGATGGGTCCGGGGACCAGGCCAGTCCGACGGGGTGGGTCGGTCCGGGCCAAAGCGGGTCAGGTCGGGCCGACGCTTGCGGGGATAGGTCCGAGTCAGGCTGAGGCCGACGGGGATGGGGCTGGGCCGGCATGGACGGGGTCGGGGTCGACGAGGATGGGGACGGGGTGGGCTGGGCCAGGTTGGGCGGGTTGGGCCGGGTCGGGCTGACGTGGAGGGGGACACATATTATTTGATTAATTATATTTATTGCATATTATTTTTTAGTGTTACTGCTGAAATTATTTAATTATTTGATTAATTATTTTTTCATTAACACAATGCACATTGCTGTTACTTGTTATAATTTAATTATTTTATGTGCTGTTTTATATGTTACTAAAATTATAAATATAAAAAATATTTTTATTTTAGAGAAAATTTTATTGAAATTTTTGATGAAAAAATTTCAATATGAAGTTATTCTTTTTTGATAAATTAAAAATCCATCTTCGAATGTATGTTTAAAGATGATAGTTAAATTGCATTGAATCGTAGATTTTCGTTCAAGAGTCGATCTTCATCGAGATCAAATCTTGGACGTCCCGTATTTGAACTTTTTAGAAAAGTAATAATATTATTATTATTAATAGTTGATATTTCATTTCATTATGTGATATTCAGTAGTTATCTGTCCATTGTTCTCTAGGTATATGGTGGATAGGGTGCATAGGCACCATATCCACATCGTATACTTGGAGAACTATAGAGAGATGCTGTCAAAATTTTTATAAAAATGAGACGAAATATCCACTAATAACAATAATGAGATTATTACTTTTCTGAAAGGGATAGGGCCACACCTGTTAGTAATGATTTGAAATTGATAGGATCATCTATTTTTACTTCATTAAATTGATGTAACATATTTTCTGTGTTACTGTTTAGTCTGTGTTTTTTAATATATGTTGTTTTGTATAAAGTGATCCAGATCTGAATTCGAATCAAAATTTTGACTGGAATTCAGAACGCGATTCAGTTTGAAATTCGGATCGGGATCCAGAATACAACTGAACTTTTTTTGGTTGTTAATGATTTTGTGTTTGTTGTTAGATGGATATCAACAAAAATTGGATGAATGCTGGAGGTATTTTTTTATCTGAATATTGAAAAGGAGTTCAAGATTTTATTGAGTTTGCACAACATAAAGCTGGCCGTGCTAGTCGGATAAAGTGTCCATATAAGAGATGTATCAATTTGGTATATTATCACATAACACTTGTTGAGGAGCACCTGCTACAATATGGTATGGATAAGAAGTATACTTGTTGGATATGGCATGGGGAGGGTGATTCGAATGAAGTGGTGCATGACGATGATGATACTGAAGATGATAGTGATGATGGTAGACCTGTCGAACATAGTGGTATAGGAGAATTGTTAAATGATTTACATCAAGTTGCTTGTTCAAATATACGCATGAGTAATACTGCATCTGAAAGCAATTCTGATCATGAACATAATATCCAGTTTGAGGTAGAAGGGACTTCTGAATAATTTGCAAAGCTTGTAAGGGATGCATGAGAGCCACTCTATACAAATTATACAAAGTTTTTCAAGTTAGAGTTTTTGATAAAATTGCTTCATATTAAAATCGTGAACCAATGGAGTCAGAAGTCATTTGATCAAATTTTAACATTGATTAAAGTAGCTCTTTCCGATGGAGAGAGACTTCCGAAATCTATTCTGAAGTAAAAATATACATGCGAAAAATGAGACTTGGCTATATTCCTATATATGTCTACAAAAATGACTGTATATTATTTTATAAAAAAAATAAACAAGCAATTGAATGTTTGAAATATGGTGAGCCTAGATATAAAATTGATAATAGAAAAGTAAAAAAGATATCTCAAAAGATTTTGAGATATTTTTCATTGATTTTAAGACTTCAAACGTTATATATGTCTACAAAGATAGCTGAAGAAATGAGATGGCATTATGAGCAGCAGATTTCAAAAGAGAACATACTTAGCCATCCGGTCGACTCTTTATTGTGGAAAGATTTCGATGCAAAGCATCCGCACTTTGTGAGTGATCCACGCAATATCCGGCTTGGTCTAGTGACAGATGGATTTAATCTCTTTGGCAATCTGAGTATCTCTTATAGCATGTGGCCTGTTATGCTAGTTGTATATAATGTGTCACCTTGAAAGTGCATGAAAAAATTATTAATTTTTATGTCACTGTTGATTCCGGATCCGAAAGCACCAGATAATGAAATTGATGTATATCTACGATCTTTAATCGATGATCTGAAGGAGCTATAAAAAAATGAGATACAGACATATGATTCTGTAAGTCAAAGTAATTTTAAGTTGCATGCTTCGATTCTATGGACCATAAATGATTTTTCTGCATATGAAAACTTATCTGGATGGAGCACCAAAGGATATCTTGCATGTCCAATATGCAATAGGGATGCATCCTCACATTTAAAGCATGGACAGAAAATATATTTCATGGGTCATCGACGATTTCTTCCTGCTAATCATTCTTGGAGGAACTGTTATAATAAATATTTTGATGGTAAGTCCGACCGACGTCCGCCACCTAAGGAGTTAAGTGGAGCAAAAATTTTAGAACAACTTGAAGCCATTAAAAATGTTCAATTTGAAAAAATATCGGATACTCGCCAGCAGAAGCGTATTGAAGCTAAGTTGAATTGGATGAAGTGAAGCATCTTTTTCGAACTACCGTATTAGAAGCAGCTACTACTTTATCATAATCTGGATGTAATACACATTGAAAAGAATATTTATAATAATATCATTGGTATTGTATTGAACATCTCAAGAAAAATAAAAGATGGTATAAAAGCTCACCTTGATTTGTAGGAAATAGAAATCCGATCAGAGTTGCATTTAGTTCGTCAAGGTGAGAGATTTTTTATGCCACTTGCATGTTATTCGTTGTTTGGTGAGAAAAAGAAGAATTTCTGTGGATGGTTCAAAACTGTAAAATTTTCTGATGCATATGCTTCAAACGTATCGCGGTATGTTGGAAACAACGACGGTAATATCTCTGGCATGAAAAGTCATGACTCCCATGTGATGCTGCAACGTTTGCTTCCTGTGGTCATGCATGGCTATTTGGGTGGTGATGTTCAAACTGCATTGATTGAGCTGGGAATGTTCTTTCAAGAACTGTGTTGTCGAAAATTGAAGATTAACTTGGGAGATCAGAGAAGGATATCGTACTCATCTTTATAAGTTAGAAAAAATATTTCTATCATTATTTTTTGATGTTATGGTACATCTGACTGTTCATCTTTTAAAAGAAGCTCTTTTGACTAGACCGGTACATTATCGATGGATGTATCCTATTGAAAGGTAAAAAAATTATATGTACTTTGTCATATCAATTATAAGATATAAATATATTTTTAAAATTTAAATTTATTTTTATTTATAGATTCTTATGCACCTTAAAAAAATATGTACACAATAAAGCAAGACCTGAAGGATCTATAGCGAAAGCATATGTAGCTACTGAGTGTATCATATTCTGCTCGATGTATCTTGATAATATCGAAACAAGATTCAATCATACAGATCATAATGCAGATCGTGAATAGGGTCACAATGAACCAACATTATCTATATTTAAACAAATGGTTTGACCTATTGGTGCAAGGAGATATGAATTTATGGATATGAACGAGCTATCTAAGGCACACTTTTACGATCTAAATAATTATGAAAAAATTGAAGATTTTATTAAGTACCATTTTACCATACTGTTTAATGTTTAAAATTTTTTTTTATGTTAATATAAAATTAAAAATCGTAACTTCTTGCAGTGAGCATAAGAGTATACTATGTAGAGAGAATAACACGGATGTCGACGATCGATATAGGAGAAAATTTGTAAAATAGTTTGGTGATCTTGTAAGTTACATTAGTGATACATTATTTATTTACTTATAAATAATATTATTTGAACCAACATAATTTTTTATCTTATGATGTAGATGAAATATAAGTGTTTCAATAAAGAAGTGGGTGCAACCGATGAGTTGCACGATTTAGCATGTGGTCTCGATCGAAAGGTTAATCACTATGCATCTTGTATCATTGGAAGAATGAAATTTTACATAAGGGAGCTTGAGATGCAACAATGGATCTAGAATAGTGGGATTACTGCAATAGAATATGAAGGAGAAGAAGAGGTAGATTATTATGGTGTACTGGTAGATATCATAGAACTGAAGTATGGGTCTAGTAATTCTGTATTTTTGTTTCAATATGAATGGTGGGATATTAGTAATAAAAAGATCGATATTCATATTGATTCATAATTTATCAGTATAAATTTTGCATGAACATGGTATCAAAATGAGCCGTATATATTAGCAACTCAAGCAAAATAAGTAATATATTTGAAGGATCTAAAGTATTGAGGTAATTGGCATATTGTACAAAAAATAACACCTAGAGGCGTATATGACATACCAACCTGATTAGAGATGGATAAAAATTTGGATTTATATGAAGAGGAAGCTTTTCAGCAAGAAGAACAAATATTAGCCGAGCTTTTGGTTGATGAAAAACTTGTAACGGCACCTTTGAATAGGGTTGATCTGTCGTCCAATGAAGTTGAAGCTGATTTTGTATTTAATCTTGATGAGTCGGAGGGTGACGATTAATTCATTAATGATGATGAAATAGAAAATGACACACATATCTATTACTGTGATTCGGAGGAGGATCTACACATCGAGGAAGATACGAATATTGATGAGTCGATCTATATTCTTCATTCAATCTTGTCTTCAATAATGGTATGCGATATAATTGTATTCATTAGAATATTATTTAATTTCTATTATTATTATTCAATATTATATTTATTTATATCTCAATTATTACAGATATGGCACCAGGAGACAGACGACGATGTTCGCATTCACAATCTCGGAGGTTGAGGCACCTTCACCGATCTCCAATGCTGCACCAGCTCTACTGTTAGAGGGTCCCAGTGAGGCGGGTCCCAATGAGGTGGGTCTCAGTGAGATGGGTCCCAATGAGGCTGGTCCCAGTGGTATTATTATACTTTTTATATAATAAAATTTGATTCTTTTATCTGGATCATACTAATAATTTATTTATTATTGTTTCAGGTTAGTCTTCATCGATAGTGAGGCAAGGGTGAGGTTCATCGAAGAACCTCACTCTAGAACGTTAGAGATGTGAGCATCCGAGATACCAGCCGGCTACACCAGACCCATTAGGGGATGGTGCGAGCCATGGCAGACTGAGCTGGGCATCATATGTCGCAGTTATGCCCCCATGATGCTCTTCGATTAGCGTCATGTTCTACCAGCTCAGAAAGAGATTTTTTGTACCCACTTATAGGTAAAATAAATTATATTATGAATATTTAATTTGTATAGTATTCTTCTAATATTTGTTATTGATAAGGTGTATTCGACATCATTGATTTTGAGGAGGATCGTGTGAGGTGAGCCGTCGACAGTCATCTATCCTTGCATTTCAAGGATTATCGCCATCACATGCATCAGCATTAGTACCGGGTGGTGCAGGATCATGGGAAGGAGGCAGCACGGCAGCAGCCCTATGACAGCATCATCATGGATAATTGGACTACCATATACCGGTAGTACGAGGATCTGGCATATCAGGTTATACATCTAAACTTTTTTATTTATAGTTTAATGATTGAATCATTTATTCTTAAATTAAATTTGTTATCTACTAATTTGACTGATAATTTTACAGGAACGATGTGCCCAGAATGTGATGAATCGAGCGAGATAGATCGTGCTGCATTGTAGGGGTTCGAGATCGTTCGCTCGTCACATGGAGCACATGGTAGGTAATTTTTAAATTTTAATTAACATATAATTCTCTAGTTATTTAAAATTTTTTTAATTAATTCTCAAATTACAGAGAAATGCTGAGAGTGGCAAGCTTCTTGGTAGGATCTATATCTACCAGTGGACCCACCAGCGACGGTCGGGGGAGTGGACGATGGAGAGCCAGAAGCTCTTTATAAGTTTTTTCAATTATTTTTTCATTTGCAGTCTGATTTTTATTAAAAAATTAAAATAATTTTAATTTTAATTTTCAGAATTATATGACAGACATGAGATCTCAGCCTATCCCTGAGGGCTCAATCGTACCCACAGATGATGAGATCTGTGATCAGATGTTCGGTATGAGACCCTATTATGTTAGGAGTTTAGGGTATGGGATCACTACTCCCTTATCCTTACACTCATCTAGGGCTGACATCCATTCTGTGTGCGAGACTCGACTGATGGAGGTGCAGAGGCAGGCCATCGAAGATCGACAGCAGGCTGTCATAGATTGACAACAGACTGAGCACCGAGTTCAGAAGTTGGCTGCACGCGTCAATGAGTATCAGCAGCTCTAGATCCAGATGATGGAGCAGATGGCGCAAATGGAGCAGACGATACAGCTGATGAGGCAGTAGCAGACCGATCCGAGTTTCGTCGAGCGCGCTTCGTCCCCAGCTCGATCTCCAGATATCGATATTTGACGACTTATTGATGTACTTTTTTTTTTCAAATTTTTTATAATTTTAATTTAATATAATAAAATAATAAAATTTATTTATCAGCTTATTATATAAATTTTTTATTTTTATTTTATAAATTTATAAAAAAATATTATATATATAAATAAAAAATATATATTCATATATTTTTTTAAAAAAATATGACTAAATTGTTAACGATGAAATTTTTCACGATGAAAGATTCATCACAAAAAATATTTTACTAATATAATTTAATTTTTTAATAAAAATATAATTAACAGCAATGAAAAATTTTTATTGTAAATAATTATTAGCGACGTAAATTTTTGTTGCAAATTGAATTATTTATGATATAATTTTTCATCGCTAATATTATTCAATTTTATTTTCTAAAATTTTTTTATTAAATTAATAGCGACAAAATTTTTTCGTTGCAAAAAATATTTTTTGCGACGTAAACTTTTAGTTGCTAAAACTTTGAAATTAATAACGATGAAAATATTTTCGTCGCTATTAAATTTTTATTTATTCACGATGGTATAATTCGTCGCAAATACTTTTTTTATGATTAATTTTTTTTATTTTTTTTAATGATGAAAAATATTCATCGCAAATATCCTTTATTAACGATGAAATTTTTTTTCTGTCGTAAAATATTATCAATGACGGAATTATTGGCAATGAAAAATTAGCGACGAAATTTTCAGTGATGAAAATCTGTTATTAGTGATGAAAATCTTTCGTCGCTAATAAACTATTTTATTGTAGTGAGGTTCAGTATGACATATTATGGCAACAGTTTACATATGAGTTACCAGATATGTGATATTCTTGTGGTAGAATTCAGATTTTGTCTGAAATCTGTGATTGTTCAATTAAGGGCAGCAAGCAAAGTAATACTTTTGGCCCTTGGATTAGAGCATCATGGGTGCCAATAGATCCGATATCTAAGCCACAAGTACAGACTAAACCTTCATCCTTTGCTACTGTTGGGCAACAGGCAGCTACTGAATGGTTACAACCAAAGAAGCCAGCTAGGCAGTTATTGATGATAGGCCCAAATAAAAATACGAATCAATTTCAATACTCTTCTAAATTTGCTCCTCTAGATAATGCAGGTTCTGATGATTTATCAGCACATCAGGACATCAAAATTACAGAACGGATGGTGTTCAATGCAACTCCTATTGATATGGGATAAGGAAAAGGTAAGCATAAACGGTCTCCTACAAAATAGCAGAAGCGTTCCAACTCATCCTCCCCACTGCAGGCTAAGGTGCTCTTACATCACATTGGGAAGGAGTTGGACCATGGGCAGGGGTCAACTGGTAATGGAATGGGTAGTAAACCTAAGGTATCTATGCTTATAGTTTGGAAGCCAGTTAATGCCTTAATGCCTGAGCCTTCCAATGAACATGGAGTTTTGGAACAAATGTTGGAAAATCAGCAGCAATCGTCTCAACTTTCCTCTTCATCTTTGGAATTCCAGCCTATTAAACCTCATGAAGAAGCATGCAAAAACATCTAGGATATGCTGCAAGATAATCTCCTGCCAAATTGGTTGATTGAGGTACCTATTATCTAAGGGGAAGTCATGATCCCCAAAGATAAAATAGGGGATGTGGTGTCCCAAATGAATCAATCTCTTGAATCCACAAAATGAGGATGCTTGTTTGGAATTGTCGGGGTGCTGCTAAGCCCTCTTTTGCTAATTATACCAAAGTTTTTCTTTGGCAGCACAATTTTGACATGATGTGTTTTTTAGAAACTCGTTTGGATGACAATGCTTCTAATAATATCCATAGGTTTTTTGGCCCTGCACGGGATTTCTACATAATCCCTGCTGAGAAATTGTCAAGAGGTATTATCATTGTGTGGAAAAAAGGTTTAGGTTCTGTTCATTTTTATTATATTGATAAACAAGTTGCTTTTGGCATGCTTACTTTAAATAATAC
Source organism: Elaeis guineensis (assembly GCF_000442705.2). NCBI lineage: Eukaryota > Viridiplantae > Streptophyta > Magnoliopsida > Arecales > Arecaceae > Elaeis > Elaeis guineensis. Next base: position 15,791,378 of record NC_026001.2, read on the forward strand.
TCTTTCTTGGATTTTAGGTGTTGTGTATGCCAGTACTTCTGTTTTTCAACTTCGATTTCTATGATCTCAGATTCAATATGTTTTAGCTCTTCATGTTCCGCTGTTGCTTATTGGGGATTTTAATCATATTCTAAATACTGTAGATAAAAAAAGGGGCAGGCCTTTTACTATTGATCGTGATATTAGGGAATTCCGTGCTTTTCTTCGGGCTACTAGTCTTATTCATCTTGGATTTTCAGGTCTCTCTTACACTTGGTGTAATAATCAGGGTCTTGCTTTGCGAGTATGGGAGAGAATTGAATGGGGGTTTGCTATCAATACTTGGTCAAATATATATCCTGAATCCACTATAACTCATCTTGCTCATTTTGCTTCCGATCATTGCCTTCTTCTTGTTTCTATTTTGGATAAGATTACTAGAGGACCTCAGATTTTCCATTTTGAAAAATTTTGGATTATCTATCCTAAAGTGTTTGATCTAGTTCGAAATTCTTGGATTGGTTTTTCCTCTAATAATCCTATTGAACGGGTCTCTTTACTTCTTAACAAGGTCCATCTTTCTCTTAATTCTTAGAAATATACTTTAGGCAATTTGAATACTCTTGCTCGGCAGTTATATGATCGTATTTTGGACACGCAAAATAAGGAATCTCAAGCTGGGGGTCTATCTTCCCATGATTATTTCTTATTGCTCTCTTTCTTAAGAGATTACAATCATATCTTCACTACAGTGAAAATGGTCATTAACGACGCTATTAAGGTTATTTTACGACGCTAATAAGCATCGTCAATAATGTTTACGATGCTTCAAAAAGCATCGCGAAAGCGTCGCCTATGTAAGAGTGGAGACGAAAAGCGCCGACGCTTTTAAAAAGCATCGTTATTTTTTAACGACGCTTTAAAGCGTCGTAAAATTAAATTATAATGATGCTATTTAGCATCGTTAATGACAATGCGTCCTCCACTCTACCAAGATGCTTTTTGAAGCGTCGGCTGTTAGGTTTTTAGCGACGCTTATAAGCGTCGTTAAACTTGTTTTAACGACACTTATAAGCATCGTTAAATATTTTCTAACGATGCTTTAAAGCATCATAAAATTCAATTATAACGGCGCCTTTTAGCATTGTTAATGACTCCGCGTCCTCCACTCTACCAAGATGCTTTTCGAAGCGTCGGCTTTTTTGTCTTTAACGACGCTTATAACTGTCGTTAAAATTGTTTTAATAACGCTTATAAGTGTCGTTAAAGGTTTTAAAAGAAAAAAAAAATATAGATTTTATATACAAAAAAAAGAATACATACATTCCTGTACAAAAATATATCAATTATTCAAACATAAACCTGTACAATCACCACCATTCACACCTGTACAATCACCACCATTCACACCAAAAGCAAACTTAAATAGCAAATTTAACCAAACCAAAAGATATTATTTTATATAAATAAAAATAAAGTACTAATCATTCATTACAATCAAGAGTAATATAAATAAATATAAGAATATAATAAAAATAAAATAATGTCAATCCGCAGGTGGATGGTCGTCGCTGTCTCCACGTGACGTGCCGCTGTCTCGACGGGTGCCTGATGTGCCAGGAGCCTACAAGAAATATATCAAAAGCATGATTTGCATATCTATAAATAAAAATATATAAATCATTAAATTAATACAAAAATATATATTTAATAATATGTGTTTACCTGAGATGGGCCATACATCTCTAATAAAGATGTAAGCCGATCAATCTGTCCCCTCATGGCCTGCATCTCGGCACGGCTCTGTCGCATCTCCTCCATCTCAGCGGCACGACTCTGTCTAATCTCCTGTATCTCCGCCTCGAGTCTGCGAACGCGTGAATCCTGAGCATCTGCTGCAGCATGCTGCGTATATCTACTAACCTCAGATAACTGAGTGGGGGTGACTCCTACTCCATAACCCCTCACTCGGCCGTAGCGCTCTGGTCCCATCAACTCTGTGAACACCTCAGCCTCGATACGGCTCTGCTGCATAGATGCTGCGGACTTGTCGTCACGCTCCGCAATGAGAGATGTAGCCCTCTCCTGTATTTATTTTGAAAATAAGAGTTATACATTAATAGCTAACAAAATTAAATTTAAATCATTGAAAAAAATAGAATATTAATAATACCGTACATATAAATCTCTCGACTCATCTCGAACAAAAGTACCATCCTGATGAGTATGAGTCATTCGGTAAAACTCCACTTTATCGGGTTCCCTCCCATGCTCATCCACCTACACAAATAATTTCAATTTTAAGCAAACAGCTATAATAATTTAAAAAAATATATGAGTATCATGATACAGACACGGTCCACGATACATAATGATATTAGTTATATAAATATTTTAATATAAAAATTAAAAGTTAATTATGAAAGTTTAAATAACATACAAACTCCTGTCGGAGTCGTGCATAACTCTTCGACCCCGATGTATGAGGAACAGACTGAGCTGCTCGTGCAGCTCTACCAATAGCAGAATAAGTTTGAAAAATAAAGTAAAGAACTTGTTATATGTATAATATATAATAAAAATCAATATTTTCATAAAATATTTAGAAAAAAAAAATAATGAGCAGATAATATACCTGTGCCCTCTCGGAGAACCAATAATGAACCAACTCCATCTACTGATGAGGGGGTACATCAGGAGGATAATTCCTAGCAACCTCCTTCTCTGTCATACCCTATCTCATATAGTCCTTCTTCAATTGTGCTCTATATTCTTTCCATTTACGGTTGAGAGACTTCATTACAAAATCATGAGTGGATGGAGGGAGAACAAACTTGCTCTATAAAAAAAAAAGTTAAATGAAATAAATTATATAAGTGATTAACAATTAATATACAGTATGAACATCAATTCATTACCTCTATAACTCGGAGGAGCTCAACTTTGTACGTTGGAAGCATGTCATTCCATTTTGCATAGCCCAACGGACATAGCTGAGGCCTCCGAGCAACAGTCCCCAAAAATGAAGTCAATAAGCAGGCAGCTTTCTTAATTGGCTGACCTAGCTGATTGCACTCCACAATAATTCTCTCACCCTCATGCATCTGCCACACATCTCGTACTACTGTGGGTCCGCGTCTAGGGCGTACTCTTCCGGATCCGTCTGCAAAAAATACATAAAAGTAACTATATCATAAATATACATAAAATAAAATAAAAATAAAATTACATGAAAGATAATATATACCCTACACGTGTATCTCATCATCTGACTGATGAACAGGAGGATCGTGCTGTGCTGATGATGAAGGACAGGGCTCAGAATGCTGTGTAGCTGAACTAGCCTCAGGCTGCTGTGCTGAAGAAGACGTACCGACCTCTGTCTGTGAAAATTAGAACTGCACACCAGCATATCGTCCCCTGCGACGCATGATGTCACCTAGCATTTATATAAATAAAAAGTAAAATTAGTTAATATATGGAGTAAAATAACACAATAATTAATGCAAAATATATACATCATAAATAATTATTACCAGTAACAATCAAGCAGTAGTGTTTTCTTCAAATTCTATCCTAACCAACGTCGTCGTAGCATTTAAATCATCAGCTGGCACAAAATTGTAGGGCATACATTGTGTATAAGTGTCATCGTCATCATCCTCCACTTGGTTTCCCATATCATATAAGTCTCTAGGTTTTGTTTTGATGATAGTAAACCAATCTTTATCTTTGGCGTCTTGTACATAAAATACTTGACGAGCTTGAGATGAAAAAATGAATGGGTCATCCTTCAATAACACACCAGTGTGTATCAACCTTGAAAAATTTACAAGTGTAAATCCATTTGCATCTTGTTTCAAACCCCTTGGTGAGTTTATGTCTATCCAATCACATCTAAACAGTACTACTTTAAATTTTCCATAATAATCCAACTCATAGATATCTTTAAGTGCACCATAATAAGATTTTCCATCCGCTTCCACCATAACACCGCTATTCTGTATTTTTCTAAATTTTTTCCATTCTCTAGTATGAAATTTAAAGCCATTAATTATGAAACCATTATATCTATTCACAATCTTGTTAGGTCCTCGAGCAAGAGCTATTAGTTCATCTGAATTATTTATCTCCATCATCTTTGATACCTAAAAAAAAATGATATGACGAAGTGCTGTTGAGTTATCTGATATTAAATATGTATCAAAAATTAATGTATCCCATAATTAAATATAAATCACACCTGATTCGAAAGCCACATAGGGAATAACTCGACCAACCATCGCTGTTCAATTCTTGCATTAGGATGAATGTTATGATTGGCTCGTCTCTGATAAATTAAAAATTCACTGCATAAAATATAAATATATCATTTAGAACATTATATCTAATATAAAATTTAAATTTTGATGTCATTTCTTAAATATACTAACCTATGATGGTCAGATATTATGTCACTATGAAGTAACACATAACGATGTGCTTGAGCTAAGAATTTTTGATCAAGTACAATACTTTCAGCTCTTTCCAAGAATTTTCCAGCAGTTAAGAACTTATACAGTTCTGCATTCTCCACAAAGTCATTATACCGTTGAGGTCGACTAAAAATAGTCTCTACACCTTGAAGATATCTTGAATAAAATATCAAACATTCATCCGCAATATAATGCTTCAGCAATCGAGCCTTCGGGATAGGCTCTATTTCGCTCATAATCTTTAAGGTGCACAAGATACCTTCAAGAATTAAATATTTATTAAAATATTAGTATGCTGTTATTTTTAATAAAATTATCAAAAGATTTAAGGTTTGCAATAATACCTCTCAATAGGATACATCCATCTATAATATACCGGTCCACCAACTTTAACTTCTGAAGCTAGGTGAATGAGCAGATGTACCATAATAGTAAAAAATCCAGGAGAAAAAATCTTTTCCATCTGGCAAAGTGTAATTGCAATATCAGATTCTAACTGATCAAGTTCCCGAGGATCAATAACTTTGGAACATAATGCCTTAAAGAATGACGATAATCGAAGTACAATTGTAACAACTTATTTCGGTAATGACGATCTTAAAGCTATTGGAAAAATATCTTGCATCAATATGTGACCATCATGACTTTTAAGATTTGAAAGTTTTCGATCCTTTAGATGCACACATCATGAAATATTTGATGCATATCCATCATGTACCTTGATATTTTTCAAAACTCCCAAAAAATTATCTTTTTCTCGAGCAGACATTGTGTAACATGCAGGAGGCACATAAATTCTATCATTAACAAGTATTTTAGGATGAAGTTCCTGTCGGATACCCATTTCTTTTAAATCAAGACGTGCCTTCATGTTATCTTTGCTCTTTCCATCAAGGTTTAAAAATGTTCCAAGTAAATTATCGCAAACATTCTTCTCTATATGCATGACATCAAGATTGTGCCGAATAAGATTATGTTTCCAATAAGGTAAGTCAAAAAAGATACTTCATTTTTTCCATAAATGTTTACTGGGCTATTGTGTAGATGCTATCTGTGTGTCTTCCTCATTTTCATCCTCGAAATAATTGTCTGGATCTTGAAACACCTCTGCATCTACAGTACTGATACTGACTTCCTCTGGTAACCCTTCGTGCACTGAGCTTTCAACATCATCCCTTCCTCTTTTTTTAGAGGACTTTGAGTGCTTACCATAGCTGTAATTGATGCCATCCATTTGTCTATGAACATCAGTTCCAGAAGGTGGAATAGGGGCACATCCCAATTCTATAGTAGCATCAAACAAATCTTTCTGAAATCGAAACGGATGATTTGCTTCCAACCATCGACGATGTCCCATGTAACAAAATTTACCTCCATGTTTTAACCAAATTGAATGTGTTGAATCTCCACAACAAAGACATGTGATCCGTCCCTTTGTACTCCAGCCAGATAAATTGGCATATGTTGAAAAATTATTAACAGTCCATAACAAAGCTGCCCGTAGTTTAAATGTTTGGCCGTTGGAAGCATCAAATGCATCAACACCCTCCCACAACTGTTTCAATTCCTCTATTAAAGGCTGTAGGAAAATATCAATATCATTGTCTAGACCCTTATCTCCTGGAATAACTATTGACAAGATAAGTGATGATTGTTTCATGCACATCCACGGTGGCAAATTGTATGGTATCAAAATGACTGGCCAAGTGCTGTAGGTAAAACTCAGGGTCCGAAATGGATTGAAGCCATCAGAAGCTAAGCCAAACCTAACACTGCGAACATCAGAGGCAAAATCAGGATGCCTATCATCAAATGCTTTCCATTGAAGACTATCTGCTGGATGTCTCAACATTCCATCTTTTGTACGTCCTTCATCATGCCATCTCATTGATGAAGCTATTTTTGATGATGCATAAATCCTTTTCAATCTAGGTATAAGAGGAAAGTAACGCAATATCTTGGTCGGTTTCTTTTTACTCCGCATTGCATCCAATTCATTCAGTACATTATCTCGATCTTCTTTTTGTGTTATCCATCTTGAAGATCCACATACATTGCATGACTCTTGATTAGCATTTTCATCCCGATATAACATACAATCTTTCGGACAACTATGAATCTTTTCCTATCCAAGATCCAATTCCTTTACAACTTTCTTGGCTTCATAATACGATGGTGGTAAACGAGTACTTTCTGGAAATGCATCTTTTAATAACTTGAGCAGCATGGTAAAACTCTTTCCAGACCATCCATTCAAATATTTTATATGAAATAAATGTACAAGAAAAGAAATCTTAGAAAATTTCGTACAATCCGGATATAATTCTTCATCTGCATCTTTCATTAAGGTATGATAACGAGCTGTCTCATCATTAGATGTATGTATAGGCTCCTCAACATGCATACGTTCCGTATGCGTACATCCATCAAACATCCCAACTGTTTCTTGTATACTACTGGATTCTCCTAAATTTTGAACACCAAGTCCAAAAGCATCTGTGATCAAACCCCTTATATCATCATCTCTTGTAGAATTATCTTGTAGGCTAGTAGATCCAAAATGAGT